>NC_134704.1:84134820-84232320 GCF_043290135.1 Rhipicephalus microplus
AGCACGACATGCAGCGAGGCTTTTCTTGTCAACGAGAAGAGCGCCGACGTCTTTTCATTCATCAGAGTGGCTGTGAAGGTTCAGCGGTTATTGAACAGGCGTGCGGGGCCTTCATTACTAACCCCACTCGACGCTCCCACAGAGACCTGTTTCCTCGGTGACGCTGGGCGCTTCTCTTTCGAGAGCAGCAATTAGGCAAGCAGCGCCGGCACAACTCTCACGAACACGTGGAGGGCACACACACCTAAGCTAAAGCAAGCGTGACGACGTGGAGGGCTCTGCTGTTTCCTCCGCCTTGAGGTGACCCTAGCTATCTCCTGTTTTTCTTCCTTATGCGCTAAGCGTTTATGTACTCTTATTCTTTTCACTTGGTGCCGTCGAGTGCAGTTTTTCTTTTTAGTCTTTTTTATCACTCAATTTTACAGCCTTCAATTTATTTGCCTTTATTTCTCGTTTTTATATATATATATATATATATATATATATATATATATATATATATATATATATATATATATATATATATATATATATATATATATATATTACTTTATTTGTTGTACGTCATTTCTTATTTCTTGTTGTACATGACAAATTGCAGTCAAACATTTTTGTCTCGCTTGTCTGAAGGTGCACTTGTCACATAGGGCAGGTTTCTCATCCTTGAGAGATGAGAGGGATCGCTTCTTAATTGCCGCATTTTGCAGGTTTCTCTCATGAGCAGTCTTTTTAGCTCTCGAACCACGTATGAGTTTTATATTCTGAGTGTATCCTAAGCTTGCCTTCGTGTTTGAGCTGCAGCCATTTAGTTTCTTAAGGATTCCTGCGTTAATCTATAAGAACAGCAAGCTCTCTACAAACAATTTTCGTGACTGAATTGAACGAACGTCCAATGAAGTCTAAGTTGCACTCTTAAATTTTAAGCCAAATTCTCTTCATATCTTTGTATTCCACAATTATCATATAACACAACCTGTTAAGCGACACAAGGGTAATATATTTTTCGCAAAGCAGGTTTTTCATTACTGAATCTCCGCTAACAATTTCTCAAAAATTAGCACAAGTGAAATTGTCAGTGAAACGGTAGAAGGCAGTCTTGCAGTTTTTCTACAAAACAAACACGTGTCTATTTCTCAACACTAAAAGCTGTAAGGCCACCAATAACGCTTTAATATTGCGCACTGTATGCCACATACAAAAAAAGAAAAAAAAACACGCATGCCCAACGTACCAATTTCTGCCAAAAAGATTACAGCCGATGGACTCCCAAGAATGCGGAAAAACTTTTTGCCGTCAATCCCAGTAAGCTACGTGTCTAAGATTAGCAAACAAACTAAGACAGCGCTGTTTTTATGCAACAGAGTAAAAGTAACACTAATTTATACACAGTTATTATGAACATACGGTGCACTAAGTGACCTAAAAGCCATTTGAGCCTGTAGAGACAGTGAGTATTATTTTTTATTAAGCCTACAAGAAAACTGCGTTTTTTTTCTTTTCATTGTTGTTCTTTTCACGGAGCATTACCATGAGGCCACCGCGTTAGAAGATTATTTTCCTGGCGGCAGTAACTTCAACGCAACGGACTCACGAAACTAAGCTACTTCCTTGCGCCCGTTCTATAACTTGTACAATGGGTAAGCGCAGAAGAAAATAAGGCATTCGTACATCTTTCAGGTTAAGCCTTTTGTGACGGCTTACAGGTTCATTTATTCATTTTTAATGACATTTATGGAAAATATTTTCGGCAGAGTACAAGTGCGACAGAAATCATTTTATCAGACATTACTCGGAGCTTACAGCTTCAACATGAGACTTGATGCCCCGCGGCTAAGGATACCGAGTTCTAGGGTCTTTCTTCGTAGCAAAGTATAGTATGTGTCAGCATCTTGTCTGGTGTTTCCCAACAACAGAAGGAAGAAAACAGGAGAAGACGTAAAACCAGCATTGCCTTTATTTCTTCCTTGAACCCACATTAACGAAACTACCCATAACAGAGACGTATAAAATAACTAATGCGGCAAGATGGAGGGTTTTATACTGGTTGACACATACTAGCTTTTGCCATCGATAATGTTAGTGCTCTTCTGGCCAATATGGTATCTTTGGTGCAGCAGTGTCCCACTCCGTAAGAGCAATACTTCAGGGGCTAAACGAAGCTTCTAGTTCATAAGTGTTATTTGCCCCTGGCAATACGTGTCCACGAAGAATGCGTTCAATGGAAGAATCAGATGCTTTTTCAAAAAAAAAAAACAATACAGCGCGAAACCAGACATTCACAAGAACTATAGATTCACGCGATGGGTTCTAAGATTGGATGAAATTTTCTCCTGCAGATATTTGCAGTGTGAGTGGGAACCGATGTTTGACACAATAGCACGCTTAGTTGGCCAGCACAGAATTTCTGAGTACCTTCTCTGATATGTTTTCTTCTTGTCATGCGTAACTTTTGACAACCTATCTTCAAACAGTGCTATACGGCTAGGTGAAATTGGTATTATTCTGACCGGGCGCAAGCACAGCTTCTCTTTTTGTTGTGTTGGTGCCGTGGTGTTTTGTAACGTCTGTTTTATTTTACATTCACTCATCTGTCTTGACTGTGTAGTGTGGTATATGATTGTTACAATTAGCTTGGTTGTAAATATATAAGCATGAGTTTTACGTACGTAAATGCACAACCAAAGCCCCAAAGCAACGTTTTGCGTTTTTTTTTCGCTCGCCCCACTGCTCTATTGTGAAATATCTGTGGCAGCCTGTTTAAGGATATGATACGATCACACTTAGCTCACTGTAAAGCATCAGTAGTGCCACCGCACTGCTCTGTCAACTTGTCCAACTGACTGTCCTGGCCAGATCAGACACTTCCTGTAACTAAACAAATAAACGTACGAACTAGGGTTATGGGAATGGCAAGAGAGAGTGGGGAAGACAAGCATTTTTTTTAAGTTTCTCAGCTTCTGTGCTTGTCGCCCCTTCATATATTATTATTGCGGTAAACTTGCCCTATACATGACGTATTGGTACCCGCTAGCCCACTTTCTTATAACAGTAGGTGTGGATACTGAAGCTCACACTATTGACGCTCTTTTACTCCCTCCTGTCCACTTATGAATGGTGAAAAGCACCTCAGCCAGTCTGCACGCTGAAAGTCTGGCTATAGCAGATCATCGTCCATCTATGTCGACTCCCACAAGCTTACCCTCACACCCTAGCATACCAAGCGTGGAAACCAATATGATCTTAGCGGAAACATTCACAGAGGCGACAACAGTGAAGATTCGATTGCGCCACCTCTATAGTTACCAGGACAAGGAATGTCTATTAGAACAGTTCTTGCCAAAACAGACTTTTCTGTAGAGTCTGCTCTGCCTCAAACTCACTAATATTGAGGTGAAGCAAACGTCTAGCGATAAGCGACATAATTTGTATGCACACAGGTTACAAGCTCACAAATGAAAAAAAAAAACGTACACAACGTGGTAATATATCGGCGGAGAAGAACACTTCTCAGGCTGCCACAGTGCATAATTCAAGCATTCTCCTAATTTTACCGGGGTTAGCTTCGAATATATAACTCGACATTCTTAGTAAACTCTAGGTCGGGAGATAGGAAAACCTGCATAGCTATACCATTTTATGTTTCAGGACTCACAGTGAGTACAAGTGATCTTGCTTGAAAACATTTTATTGTTTTTTTGTTCTTTAGCAGCTTCGGCGAGTAGAAAATTCCTGAAAGCTACTGCGCTGTCGGCGATCCAGTGGCCTTTCTGAACCTGTGTAGGCAGAATGCTCTTCCAACGCGCGTGTGTGTGTGTGTGTGTGTGTGTGTGTGCGTGTGCGTGTGCGTGTGTGTGTGTGTGTGTGTGTTTTCTGCGTAAATATGCATTTTACCTCTCTCCTTAGATCCCTTTCTTGTCCCTAATCCCCCACCTTTAGTGCTGTGTAGCAACCCGTATGCTATCATCTGGTTAACCTCTTGGCCTTGTTCTTTCTCTCTCTCTCTCTTCTAGAAAGCTTCTATCACAAAATATTTATCAGACCACGTGTGTATAATTTTGCCATTCAACTAGTTTCGTGACATCAGTGAATAAATCAAATTGTATTTACCTTTTTGTGAGTGTGGGCGTTTAGAGCTAGATGGTTTTAAATGGGAACTAAATATCAAAATGATTTTTGCAGTAAAAAACTATGATTTTATGATACTGAAAACACGACTCTTACCACGACCAGACGCTTAATTAGCGACAAAACGCGCGAAAAGAAAACGCGGGTGGAGGCGCCGCTTTGAGATTCCCGCACCGAACACTGTGGCATGAACAATTTCAGAGACGTCTACTGGGTCTTGTGCATGTGTTATTCGAAGGTCGTAGGTTCGATTCCTGCTCACGGCTGGTTATTTTTTTCACCCACTTTTCTTTCTTCTTATTTACATTTCTTCTGTTCTAATAACTTCCCCTATACATTCCTTGGCATTATTTTCTGTTAGATCCTATTATTATTGTGTCAAAACACGAAAAAACGAGCCCTTAGGTATACACTTCTTTCGCGTATATATATATATATATATATATATATATATATATATATATATATATATATATATATATATATATATATATATATATATATATATATATTGTCGCGAGAGGAAACGATAGACAGGAACTCGAAGTAAAGGACTGTTTACTCAGCCACAGCTGTTATTCACTTCTTCGCTCTCGTCTTCTGCTACCAACACAGCGTGGCATTACCCTCTTCCCAATGAAAAAAAAGGAAGAAGCATCGAATGAATGCCATGGCTCCGAAAAACAACGAAAGGTAGTAAAAAATGTCTGTGTCCATTGAAAAGAAAGAGACGAGATGAAAAATAAAGAGGCAAGAAAGTAATGTGCAATTGTCTTGAAGGATATTGCCACGTCACAAAGTTCTTGTCTTGCAGTCAACGAGAATAGTACGGCTTCATCCTGGAGACGTGAACCACATCCGAGGAGCGGGGTCTGCGAGAATGGTGTGACGTGTCTGCTGGGACAACTTCGTAGTTTACTTCGCCGAGGCGATGAAGAACTCGGTAGGGTCCGAAGTACCGACATAACAATTTTTTTGAGCGTCCACGTTGACGTATAGGAGTCCAAACCCAGGAAAGGTCACCGGGTTCGTATATTACTGCTCTGTGGTGAGTGTTGTACCGGTGAGCATCTTGATTTTGCCGCGATAAAATGCGAAAGCGTGCCAGCTGCCGGGCGTCTTCGGCACGCTGAACAAATACATCTGCGTCCGGTGTAATCGTGTCCGGCAGAGTTGGTTGCAGCATGGTGTCAAGCATTGTGTTGACGTCCCGGTCGTAAACCAGACGAAAAGGAGCAAAGCCGGTGGTTTCCTGCAAAGCCGTATTGTAGACAAATGTTAAATACGGGAGGATTTCATGCCAATTCTTCTGATCCTTGGCGACATACATCGAAAGCATATCTGCAATCGTTTTGTTAGGACGTTCGGTTAACCCGTTAGTCTGTGGGTGGTACGCAGTTGCTGTTCTGTGCGTCGTTCCACACAGCAGCAGGATCTGTCGGAGCAACTGTGCCGTAAAAGCAGTACCACGATCTGTGATAACGACAGCGGGAGCACCGTGGCGGAGAACGATGTTCTTGATGAAGAAGTTAGCCACCTCGGAAGCAGTTGCTCGCTGGGCGGCTTGTGTTTCGCAGTATCTGGTCAAGTAATCAGTGGCAACCACAATCCAGTGGTTACCAGCCGTAGACTTCGGAAATGGGCCGAGTAAATCCATCCCGACCTTTTCAAAAGGTTCGTGAGGGAGTCGCAAAGGCTGAAGCAGACCGGCTTGTTTCGTCGTTGGAGTTTTGCGGCACTGACAGGCTGTGCATGTCTTGACGTACTGCCGGACGGTTTTCGTAAGTTTCCGCCAGTAGTATTTGTCCTTGATCCGCGCCAGAGTACGCGCGAAGCCAAGATGCCCTGACGATGGCTCGTCGTGACTAGCACGCAAAACATCATCGCGGAGCGCAGCAGGAACGACGAGGAGGTAAACAGTTTTCGTTGAATGAAAGTTGCGCTTGTAGAGGATGCCTTGGCGTAAACAGAAAGATGACAAATCACGCGCGAACTGATGTTGGGGTTGTGGGCGACGTCCCTCAAGTTATTCGATCAGTGGTTGCAATTCTAAGTCTTCGCGCTGCTGCTCAGCCACGTTTAATGATGCGAGAATAGCAAGGCAGCTGAAGTCTTCATCACTGTCTTCTTCAGCGACCTCGACGGGTGCGCGGGAAAGACAGTCAGTGTCGGTGTGTTTCTGGCCAGACTTGTAAACCATCGTTATATCAAACTCTTGTAACCGAAGGCTCCATTTTGCGAGACGGCCCGAAGGATCTTTCAGATTCGCTAGCCAGCAGAGAGAGTGGTGGTCACTTACGATTCGGAAGGGGCGTCCGTACAAGTAGGGCCTGAATTTTGTTATGGCCCATACAACCGCCAGATATTCTTTTTCAGTCGTCGAGTAGTTCTTCTACGCAGATGACAACGTGCGGCTAGCGTAGGCGATGACGCGTTCCACGCCATCTTGATATTGCACGAGAATAGCTCCGAGGCCAAGGTTGCTCGCGTCAGTGCGGGCTTCTGGGTCTGCTTCGGTGTCGAAAGGACCTAGGATCGGTGGCGTTTGTAGGCGTTGTTGAAGGTCGCGGAAAGCGCTGGATTGTTTGGGACCCCAGACGAAGGCGACGTCATCCTTGACGAGTTGTTGTAGAGGATCGGCGATTTTCGAAAAGTTTGGCACGAAGCAGCGGTAATAAGCACAAAGTCCCAGAAAGCGGCGTACATCATGCTTTGTTTTCGGTATCGGGAACAAAGCAACTGCCATAGCCTTGTCAGGATCGGGGCGAACACCACTGCTGCTGACAATGTGACCAAGAAATTTCAGTTCCTCATATCCAAAATGACACTTTTCCGGTTTCAGAGAGAGGCCGGCAGTGCGAATAGCCAGAAGTACCGCCTCAAGTCGCTCAATGTGCTGTTCGAAAGTTGTAGAAAAAACGACTTCGTCGTCTAAATACACTAAACAAGAGTACCACTTCAAGCCACATAAAACTGTGCCCTTCATTCGTTGGAACGTGGCTAGAGCACAGCACAGGCCAAAAGAGAGAACTTTAAGTTCATAGAGACCGTCCGGTGTAATAAACGCTGTTTTTTCTCGGTCCCGTTCATCTACTTCGATCTGCCAATATCCGCTACGGAGATCCATGGAAGAGAAGTAACGGGCGTGTCGCAGGCGATGCAAGGAGTCGTCAATACGAGGAAGAGGATAAACGTCTTTTTTCGTTATCTTGTTCAGTTTGTGGTAGTCGACGCAGAATCGTGATGGAACGTCTTTCTTTTTAACCAGAACAACTGGTGACGCCCAAGGACTAGTCGATGGTTGAATTACGTCGTCGTCGAGCATTTGTTTCACTTGATGACGGATAGCATCTTGCTCCTTCTGCGACACGCGGTAAGCATGTTGGCGAACGGGTTGCACGTTGGTCTCAGTGATAATTTTGTGCTTCATTAGAGGAGTCTGTCGGACTTTCGAAGTAGTGGCAAAACAGTCACTAAAGGATGAGAGGACACTGAGGAGCTTTGCCCTTTTGGGTTCTTCTAACTGGCGATTGACGTTGAGGCGACTAGTCACGTCAGTATCGCAGCTGTTCTCAGTCGAGATCGTCGTAATCAAAGGGAAAACGTCCAAATTATCCAATGCCTCTAAGTAAGCTATGGTTGTGCGTTTCGCAAAATGCCTGTGTTCGCCACTGAAGTTCGTAACTAAAACCGTAGTCTGGCCATTTTTGAGTTGGACGAGACTTCGAGCAATGGCCACTTCCCGATCAAGCAATAACGTCAGGTTACTTTCGGCGATGCCCGTAATCTACTGCTCATGTGGACACTCAACAAGCACGAAGATACTACTGCGAGGTGGCAACGTGACGCAATCATGGACTACGCGTAAGGCCACGCCACGATGTTTGTTATCGTTGTCGGAATCTGGAGAAACACAGTTAACAAAACTGACGAACGAATCGTGCAGATTAAATATCGCCCCATATTCTTGCAGAAAATCCATGCCCAAAATGACCGGCCGAGAACAATTGGGCAGTACAAGGAATGATGCTAGAAAAGCCGACGCACAAATCTCAAGCCTGGCGGTGCACCTTCCTATAGGGGATACGAGGTGTCCTCCAGCGGTGATTAGTTGAGGGCCGTCCCACGTTGTCAGCACCTTGTGTAGACGGGTGGCCAATGAAGCACTCATCCCCGAGTAATCAACTCCCGTGTCGACAAGCGTAGTCACCGGATAACAGTCGATGGAAACGGTAATGGCGGCGGACGTTCTGTTGGCGGTTTCACAAACAGGCTTTAACGGCACGTCGTAAGGCAGCGGCGGATGGTATTTGTCGGTTCGCGTGACAGCGGCCTCACCTCCGGAGGTCGCCGTTTTCAGTTTCCCCGGCGTGGGCTTGCGCCACTAACACCAGGGGACCCAAAGGTGGGTCGGGCGCGGTGCGTTGATGTGGACGGACGGGGTGATGGTGACCGTGACTGTCGTCGCGGCGGGACAGGAGCGTGATAACTACCTTCCAAGTAATCCGCAATTTTTTGGGGGCGTTCACCATAGCGTGGGCAACGTGCATCTGGGTGGAATCCGCGTAGGCCTATTCGTCGGTAGTAACAGTCGCGGTACATGTGTCCAACTTCACCACAATGGTAGCACAAAGGACGATTGTCGGGTGCACGCCAGATGGTGGACTTCCGCGGGCCAGGATGAAAATCGGCCTGAGAAGGCAGGCGATGAGCTGGACTTGGAAAGCGTCTGGGAGTCCCAGCTGGTGGATCAGCAAAATGTGCCGTCGACGGCGTAGAGACGCGTAGGGCATCCGCGTAGGAAAATATGGGAGCTTCGACTTGCGATGGTGGTGAGGAGTGAACGAACTGTCTGACTTCGTTACGAACGACGTCCGTAAGAGCAGCACTACTGGGAGGAGACGCTGCATGAAATTTCCGAAGTTCTTCGCGTACAACTTGCAGTATGAGTTCTGTGAGGACCTCCCTGTTATCACCTTCTGGTACAAGCGAGCACGCAGCGGACATGGCCGTCTGACGCTCATACTGCGACACCCGCTGCCGAAGCATGCGCTCCATAAATGTGGCCTCACGTATAAACTCGGACACTGTCGTAGGAGGGTGGCGCACAAGGCCCGTGAAAAGTTGCCCCTTTACGCCTCGCATTAGCAGGCGCACTTTCTTATCTTCTGGCATGTGGAGGTCAGCCCGTCAAAACAATCGCGACATTTCTTCGACGAACATGGCGACGCTCTCGTTCGGCATTTGAAACCGCGAAGAAAGTGCCTGCTCCGCTCTCTCTTTCCGTTCGGGGTTACTGAACGCCTCACGAAGCTGCCGATGGAATTCCTGCCAACTTGTGAATGAAGTTTCGTGGTTCTCATACCACACTCTTGCCGCGTCTAAGAGGGAGATATACACGTTCTTCAACTTACGGCGATTGTCGCAGTCGTTGATGGCAGCGACCCGGTCGAAATGGTCAAGCCAGTCTTCGACATCCTCACCGGCATCACCATGGAATGGGTTGGGCATGCGAGGCGTGTTGATGACCCAGGGTACGCTAGCGAGTGGGTCATGCTCGGTTTGGGTTGCGGATGTGGCATAAATTGTCCTCACGGAACTTGCCAAGGGGCCGTACTGTGGTGGTAGTCCTTGAAGGCGGCGGCTGCTTCCATAGATATCAGCAGACCCTGGTGCACTGGCGGTGGTTGCTTCTGGTTCAGGACCAGCAGGCATAAGACGTTGCAGTACAGTACCCAGCACGTCCACCAGTCTGTCGCGAGAGGAAACGATAGGCAGGAACTCGAAGTAGAGGCCTGTTTACTCAGCCACAGCTGCCATTCACTTCTTCGCTCTCGTCTTCTGCTACCAACACAGCGTGGCAATATATATATATATATATATATATATATATATATATATATATATATATATATATATATATATATATATATATATATATATATATATATATATATATATATATATATATATATATATATATACATTGTGAGCGCGACAAGCGAATGACTCTTTATTCTCTTTATCACTCCGACATTGGTATCTGCCAGTAGCCTGACCGAAGGTCGAGGCTGGAAAAATACTCTGCGCCCTGTAATGAATCCAGTGCATAGTCGATCCGAGGGAGGGGATAAACATCCTTGCGCGTTATTTTGTTTAGCGCACGGTAATCTACGCAGAAACGCACTGTCCCGTCTTTCTTTTTAACGAGATCAACTGGGGATGACCAGGGACTCGAGGAAGGACGTATGATGTTGCGTGGTAGCATGTCTGAGACGCTTTCCTCGATGATCTTCCGTTCTGCCTGAGACACGCGATATGGACGCCGATGTACAATACGAGAGCCGTCAGTCTGGATGCTGTGAGTAGCGGTGGTAGTCATGCTGAGGGCGGGCGAGTTCACGTCAAATAGAGAACGGTGTCTATTTAACAGGGTGAGCAAATTTTCAGTTTGATCAAGTGTTAAGTCATTGCTTATTGTTGCCGACACAAGTGTGGCAGAGGCATGGAATGGCAATGATTGTGACTTCGGAACATCGTTGTGGTTAGTGTTCGGAAGAGTAACAATCGCAACAGGCTCACTGTCGACCGCGCAAGATACTGTTGAGCCACAGGGGAGCAGTACACACTCGGGCGTTTGATTTATAGCGGTGTGATGCAGGTTCTTATTTTGCTGATTTGTTTTTCTCCCGGGCTGAGCCTCAGAGAGTTTTGTTAATAAGGACAAAGCCGTTCGGTTTCCAAGAAACACACAAAAAGTTTAATTGAAAAGTAAAAAGGCAAAGATTCCTCACAAAACAAAACACTTAATAAACAGTTGACTGGACATGACGAAACACACCTGTAAACACCCAACAAAAACGTTCAAAGTCAGTAAATAAACCTAACGTTCGAAAGGGGCTGAGTGATGGGAGTAGCGCAAGATATCTGTTCGGTCTCACCCACACGTTGGTTTTCGGCGGTGATGAGAAACCGGAACGCGGTGATTCCGGCTTCAGGACGCGGGCAGGACGGGGATGAAGGAACGCTGGCTGCTGACGACACGTCGAGAGACCAGGCCGGAACGTGGTGGCTCTGGCTTTAGGAGTGTGGACCCGTCTGTGACGAGAGAACGCAGGCTGGTGGTGACGCGTCAGAGAACCAGGGTCGACCTAGTCAAGCAGCTGGGCGCACAGCTCGGGCCCGGAGCCCGACGGCTGTAGCTCGCCTGCCGGAACCAAAGTCCGCAGGCCCTGGAAAGGAGTTCAGGACCGGATGGCCACGGTCCTTTGGAGCGGGAACACGACGGCAGGAGGCCCCGGCCGGTTGAAGACCTGCAGGCTCGGGTCCTACGCCCGACGGCCCATCTTCAGCGCCCGGTCCGGTGACGACCTTCCGCTTGCCCCGTCTTCTTCGAACTCCCTTGCTCTGGTCTGCTCAGGCTCCTGCTTCAGCTCTGGCCCACTTGTCTCGTTCTCATTGGAGATACTGCTGTCTCGTGGTGTCAAGCCATTGGGCCTTGAAATCTCCGTGTTCGCTGCCCATTGGATGTTTTACCTTTTGTTTACTTCACGTCCTGCCACGCATCCTCGTGCTCGACGCTCTTTAACGTCGTCATTCTTGTTTAAGCAGCCCCGCACGTGCACTCTGGTATTTCTCCTTTTGTTTTTTTTTTTTTCCGTGACGCGCACTTTTCGAAGGCGCGCACTTTGAACGCGCACCACACATCACATACGCCCCCCTTTCATTCAAGTTTTTTTTTAGAAAAAAAAAACTGCCGATGAGTGCGCGTTCTGCACTACGTCACAATTACACCACATATTTGCACCACGCAGTTCAACACATCACACCGATGGCACCACACTGCTTCTTCGTTGACATGTCTCACGTCGAAACACCGAGTCCACAGAACGTACCATTCAACCAACAACAATAAGAAAAGTTTTTTTTTTTCGAGAAGAAAAAAAAAAAAAACTGCCGTTGAGTGCACGTTTCGCACTGCACCACAATTTACCCACATATGTCCGCCACACAGTTCACTGCATTGCCCAAAGGTCCACATTCACTAACCTCAAAATACGCAAGAAGTGAGAAAAAGTATGGACACATCTAGCGGATTGTGAAAATCCCCAAATTAGTATTACACCACCCCTTTTTTTTATCATATATACCCTATCATCTCAAAAACTATACATCATGTTAATGTTACATTGCATGTAACTTCTTCAAATATTTACAAGCAACACCCTTCCATGGTCCGCAAGCAAGATCCAAAAGAAACCAGCGGGAAATCGAATTTGACGCTTAAGTTATAGCGTCCCGTACAAGACGTTTAACTGCTCTAACCATTTGACAAGAGTAAGGAATCGGAAGCCAGTGGAAGAATTCTCGACCGTAAGCTCGTATGAACCTAAAGCTGTGTATCACCAGGTTCCCAACCTCGAAATCACAAGCATACACGCTGGAATGTCTGTATGCCAGTCGGAGGCGTTGCCTCCAGGCGCACCAGTACAACCACGCCTGAATCATTTCATCCTTCCCACGAATGCCTTGCTTGAGCTCGTAAGCCGCTAATCGTTGAGACATCTTAACAGAAGCGACCTCTTCAACCGAAGATGCCAAAGAGCACCAGTCGGCGTCCTTCCTCGTACAATAACCTGCTGGACCATTACTGCCTTCTGGTTCACTTTCCATCCCTTCAGCTTTCTGTATTGCTTGTTCATCAATACTTTCAACCCTTCTGCCTGGGTCATCGTGATTACCCTCATTGTCACATATAGCTGACCTACATTGCAACTCTACTCTCTGTTCTTCAACAAGTGCTTTTGCATTTTGCTCCAATATTCTTCTAAAAGCATCATCTACAATTTCCCGAGAACACAAGCCATCTCTCTGTATGGGCAAGTTATAATCATGGTGAAAAACCATGTCCGTAGCGTCTGTTGCTATCTCCAGTGGCCCAAAACAATAGGTAGCTGCTACATCAGAGCTTTCATTATGGCATTCGCCGGCATTACCTAGGAGACCTTTTATTGCTCCTTCAGCGGAGCTATTCAGAGGCAATCCTACCTCTGAATAAAGTGCGCTTGACCTCTCACAGGTTTCAAAATACCCTTTACTCTGAATGGAACGTTCTTGTTCCATGCTCACGAAGCATTCCTGCGCTTCAATAAGCTTATCGAGTCTCCTAGTCTTTTGGCTGTTTACCTCCCTGTCATACTCTTTCAGAGTTTCTTTCTCTAGCGAAAGGTCATGACGAGGTACAGGGTCAGTCTCACGTAAATTCAAATCGCTCCCGATGTAACTGCTTTCAGAGCACACCTCATCCACTGGTTGACTACTCTGGCTCTCAGACCACGTATATTCAGCGTTTTCCCTCTCAAGCCACTGCTGCAAATCCTCATATTCTAGTTCCAACAGTCTCTTCTTTTCGCGCATCTCTATCTCGAGCAGCCTTTTCTTTTCACGCATTTCTAGCTCAAGCTGCTCCTTCTTAGCGCGTGTCTCTCGCTCGAGCTTCTCTCTCCTAGCCCGTGTTTCTCGCTCGAACTCCTCTCTCTTAGCGTGTGTTTGCAATGCAATCTGCTGCTTTTTAGCGTCACATATCGCAGCCCGTTCCTCTTGCGCTTGCGCCATTTGCTTGTCGTACCACTCCTTGAACTCCGCTCCCTTGAGACTTATACTCTCCGCCAGATCTAATAATTCCGAAGTGCTTTTCATGGCTTTCATCGCGTCGAAAAATCTACATGAAAAACAAACGACTTTGTCCTGTCGCGGACGCCAATTTGTGATGCAGGTTCTTATTTTGCTGATTTGTTTTTCTCCCGGGCTGAGCCTCAGAGAGTTTTGTTAATAAGGACAAAGCCGTTCGGTTTCCAAGAAACACACAAAAAGTTTAATTGAAAAGTAAAAAGGCAAAGATTCCTCACAAAACAAAACACTTAATAAACAGTTGACTGGACATGACGAAACACACCTGTAAACACCCAACAAAAACGTTCAAAGTCAGTAAATAAACCTAACGTTCGAAAGGGGCTGAGTGATGGGAGTAGCGCAAGATATCTGTTCGGTCTCACCCACACGTTGGTTTTCGGCGGTGATGAGAAACCGGAACGCGGTGATTCCGGCTTCAGGACGCGGGCAGGACGGGGATGAAGGAACGCTGGCTGCTGACGACACGTCGAGAGACCAGGCCGGAACGTGGTGGCTCTGGCTTTAGGAGTGTGGACCCGTCTGTGACGAGAGAACGCAGGCTGGTGGTGACGCGTCAGAGAACCAGGGTCGACCTAGTCAAGCAGCTGGGCGCACAGCTCGGGCCCGGAGCCCGACGGCTGTAGCTCGCCTGCCGGAACCAAAGTCCGCAGGCCCTGGAAAGGAGTTCAGGACCGGATGGCCACGGTCCTTTGGAGCGGGAACACGACGGCAGGAGGCCACGCGCACCACACATCACAAGCGGTTAGGTACGTACACCCATTAAAGAAGCGAATAAGCCCCGGTGTGATCACAATGCCCCTACGTAGGGTATCACCGTAAGGGAGAATCAGTACGTCGCCATCCACAATGTCGGTGCAATTAACATTTATAATTTCTTCGATGTATGGCCGAAGTACATAATCTGACTTGGTGACAAGGTGGATGCGTCCATCTTGTTCAAGCGAAGAAGAGTCAGTGGCATTTAGATGCAGGAGGCGCTGATGACAAGATATGAAAGCGGACGCAGAAGACAAGAAATCCCACCCAAGAATGAGAGCGTGGGTGCACTCACGAAATACCGCGAAAACAATGTGATGACGAATGCCTTCTATGCAGACACGAATGGTACACTTTGCAAGTGGACGAATGAGAGCGTTGGTCGCCGCACGTAGAGGTGGGCCGCCATAAGGTGTGGTGACTTTTCGAAGGCGGGAACAAAAATCAGCACGAATAATCGAAACGGCAGCGCCAGTGTCTACAAGAGCCTCAACACGTACACCTTCTACAAACACTACTATCAAATTCGATGGCCGCTCTGGAGGAATTGATAGCTGTCCAAGGAATGCAGTTTTCCCTCCTAAAAACTGCATTGGGGAGTTTTCCACGTGGGCGTTCGTGGAATGGGAGGCGGGCCGTAGAGGCGACACTGAACGGCGACGTGGTGAAGGCGACCTGTGGCGAGACGTACGGAAATTCCTAGACATGTCCGTATGGTAAGTAGGTGACAGTGAACGGTAATAGGACGATCGGAAGGGTGGCCGTAAGTAGTTCATGGTCGGACGGAAGCTTCGATGTTCTTCGGGAGCGTAGCCGCGTTGCTCGTCTTGTTGGCGCCTTCGACAAAACCGAGCGATATGTCCTCGATAGCCGCAGTAGTAACAGATTGGTCGAGGTGGGCGCTGAGGTGCGTAGTAAGGTGGTGCACGCATTGGAGGTTATAACGAAGCCACAGGCGTATGGTCTGCAGTTGTAGGCACAGAAACGGTTGGTGCGGCAGAGAGCGCGGCAACTTCGACGTACGTGCGCGTCTGGCGCACGCAGGGACTGTTGGAACACGTCTGGGACTGCCACTGAGATCGCCGATTTCTTTCTTCGCCACATCTTTTTGCGTCATTGAGCTCCACGCATTCTCCTCAGTGATCGTAGCAAAGTCTTCCTATCTTCCATTGTCGAGCAAGTTTTGCGTGCCTCGAACACTGTTCACGAGACCACTTCTAGCTACCACCCACAGACCAACGGATTGACTGAACGGTTTCATCGGACCCTATCGGACATGATCACCATGTACATTCACCCTAACCACACGAACTGGGATGCAATTCTACCCTTCGTGACATTCGCCTATAATACGGCTGCTCAACGCACTACCAGCTTTTCTCCATTTTTTCTCGTCCATGGTCGCTCGCCGAGTTTCGCCCTGGATGTCTCTTTCCTTTCGGCCCCTGCACCCTCGACGGCTCCTTTCTCTGAAGAATTCCGATCTCGTCTCGCACACTGCCGTCACCAGGCCCGTGTTAACACCGGCCTCTCTCAAGACACTCGAAAATGTCGCTACGATTCCTCTCGCCGTGTTGTGAGTTTTTCCCCTGGTGACGAAGTTTTTTTATGGACTCCACTACGCGTCCCCGGCCTATGCGACAAATTCATCAGTCGCTTCATTGGGCCATACACGGTGGTCGAACAGACATCTCCTGTCAATTACCGCGTTTCTCCTCTTAGCGCTAGTCCTGATCATCGTTGCCGAGGAACAGAGATAGTGTACGTATCTCGTTTAAAGCCTTATGCGCTACGCATTTCATAACACGGTCAAGCGACCAGGTGGCCGCTTTCACCGCGCGGGGAAATTAGTGTGAGCGCGACAAGCGAATGACTTTTTATTCTCTTTGTAATCATCATCACCTGTAAATCTTCTTCATATAAAAATATCATCACCAGCGTGATTTAGCTCGAGCCTGGCCAAATAAACCGGTTCCTCACAATATATATATATATATATATATATATATATATATATATATATATATATATATATATATATGAGATATATATGTTATGAGATATATATGTTATATGACATAACATATATATATATGAGATATATATGTTATATGAGATCTAACAGACAGTAATGCCAAGGAATGTAGAGGGGAAGTTATTAGAACCAATTAGAACTTCTCCTGTACATTCCTTGGCATTACAGTCTGTTAGATCTCATTATTATTGTGTCAAAACACGGAAAAACGAGCCCTTAGGTGTACACTTCTTTCCCATATATATATATATATATATATATATATATATATATATATATATATATATATATATATATATATATATACATACATATATGCTCTAATCAATAAATATTGTGTTTTGTGGTGGCCAAAGCTTTGTCGGACTATGAAAGCGCGCACTGCGCACGTGCGCCCCTTTTTTACCTACTAGCCTGCTCGTTTGCTCCCTTCAGCAGCGGTGCGCACCGGAAAGCTAGAAGAAGCACAAAGCACACACACACACACAAACATGTATATATATATATATATATATATATATATATATATATATATATATATATATATATATATATAAATATATATATATATATATTTATTTATTCACAATACTGCCAGTCTCCAAAGAGACCATAGAAGGTGGGCACTACAGTATACAGTTACAAAGAGCACTTAAGACACACACACACACACACACACACACACACACACACACACACACATATATATATATATATATATATATATATATATATATATATATATATATACATATATATATATATATATATATATATATTGAAGGAGCACGAATTGCACACACAACAGTGTATTGAAAAAAATTCCTTCGCAGTAAAGTTTCTTGGCTAGGGCTGGACATCATGTATTTTGTTGCAACATAAGTTTTCTTTTCTCATCTCTGCAATACACCGCCCTGTCTAAAAGCTCTTCAAATAGGTCTCTGTCATCAAGAGCGCACCACTACGACTCGGTTGCCTTTGAAGGTAATGTAGCCTTACGGGCTCCCTACTAGTGACAGATGTGCTTCAGGCATTTGGATCAATCGTTTTTTTAGTTTTTTTTTCTGCGCTACGTAGTTATCGACAAATTCTTGATTGGTCCTACGACCGGACAAGTAGTAGCTTTTGATTTTGCTATCGTTTTTTTTTTCCACTTCCAGGTGCTTGAAGGCTGCCTTCATCTGGCCAGACCGCCCAAGGGATTCGTAAATGGAGAGGTCTGCTACTTCATGCCTTGATACAAAAAGCGTGTTTGCAGTGAGAAAATAAAAATTTTAACGAATAAATTGATCTTTTTTTTAGTGGCAGTGAACAGATGGATTCTGAGATTTTCTCACAATACTCTGCAGGCTGCGTACCAACGTTTAAGATGTTGTGAACGCTCAATACCACTTGTCAGGTGTCTGCACGACGGGGACAATACTGCCGTCTGTCTGGAAATTTACGGAACTGTTGAAGAACCACTTTAGCTTATTCAGAACCCGCTTAAATTATTCGCTTGGTATAAGTTGGCTGATTTATCACTCTCAATTAACTTTACTGAATGGTCCTGCGATATTGTAGGATGAAAAAGAGGTCTCGTCTATGTGATGACCCAGAGTTCCTGAGTCATGACAGCTACTTCGGACCACTCGATAGCTTAAAGTTGATCTTCAAGGGCAGAACTGGGCAAAACATTTTTCTGGAGCACGCCCATCTAGGCCACCTTCCAGCGCATGCTTGATTAGACAATATTAGATAACTAACTTTTGAAGCTACAAAACAGTACAAGTAATAACTTGAACAAGTAGAAGAATGGTTTGCAAAACGTCGAATTACACCATTTCTCACTCGCAACCTAATAAGTATTAGTGTCTTTCCGCTTACCCATTACGCTGATGAACCGCTAACACGGAAGTTGCAGTTTCGTTCTTTGCAGCGGGGGTCACAGTCGCAGTTGGATGGAAGCCATTGCTGGACAACCATGCAGTGTGCGATGACGTCCTTCGTAATTACTACACGTACAACCCCACAACCTTTTTTTCACTATTTCTGCTTACTACAGATGGCCACAAAATACACAAATATATCACGTGACACACTTGAATAAGCTCCTACACGCGCCGTGGTTGCAACGCACCCTAATCTACCACGTACAAATTATATGTTTCTCTCGTGACAGTTCTTGACAGCGACATGCAGAAGCAGTGGTTATCGTTCGTGCTGCCGTTAGAAAACTTCGCATCAGCGCATAGATATAATTAATTAGCGTCACTGCGCTGTCGCCTTTGTGTGTGTGTGTGTGTGTGTGTGTGTGCGTGTGCGTGTGTGTGTGTGTGTGTGTGTGTGTGTGTGTGTGTGTGTGTAGTTTCTTTGGGAACACACCAATATAGCGTAATAGCAGAGAAGGCAATATAGCGTGATAGGCAATATTGCGTAATAGCAGAGAAGAGAGAGAATAAGGTTAATTGAAAAACAGGGAGGTTAACCAGAAGAAGGTGTCCGGTTTGCTGTCCTGCACTAGAGAAAATGGAATGGCCACGAATAGTTAAGGAGAAAAAAAGAAGGGAAAGAAGTGGTTAAAGAAACAAAATATAGAAAACACGCACACACTCAAGCATGGATGTGTCACAGAAGGTTTGTGAGTCCTGTTTACCGTATAAACTTCAGCAGTGCCTTCGTCGCTTTTTGGTTTGAAGTTCGAACGTTCCTGCCCTCCAAAATGGACTGTTCCGAAAGCAGCCTGTCGTCGAGCCACCTTAACGTTGCCGAAAGCTGTTGTGTGATAACTGAGTGGTTGAGCGGGCCAGCGTGCTAAGCGAATGAGGACAACGCAAACAGCACATGCGAGGCACGCTAAGCGCGCCAGCGATCTTACTGAGGGAGCCGTTTGTCTTCTCATTTCGTCTCCTCAGCGGAGGGTGCAATGTGAACTAGCGCGCGAACGTCCTCTAGGCAAAGTCTCTGCCCGATCGACAGTAGTAGCTTCAGCAGTGTTCGACACGTGCCTCAGCAACGTGCTCCACTTGCTCCGCTGAAACACGCGGAGCATTCACTGGGCTAATATTATTTTTCATTTCTGTCTTGTGCTCCGTTTGCCACTCTGATCCTCCACTGGGCCCACTGGCCCCCCGGCCTGACCAGGCATATGGGTATATAATTTCATTATCTAGTTGCATGAATAAGTGCCATAGCCAGCAATTCTTTTTCGGGGGGTAGGAAGAGGGTTAAATTAAACAAACAATCACATTATGTATCTGCTGTATTTCTATTTTATATGTTTGTGTTTTCATACGACACTCGACGCACTTTTGAGTACATGCAGGTTTCACAGAGCATGACCATCTGCTTGATCCCCTAAATGTGTACTTGGTTGTTCATTGGTATTGTGAGCTGCATAGACACTGTATAAAGAAGCTATGTTTCACGCGTAGTAGCTACAGCAGCACACTCATTGCGCCCACTGTATTGTGTTGTGTTTTTCCTAAACTGTCTTTAATATTCATCTGACCGAAGCAGGAAAAAAAATTAAAAAAAACACAGGAGAACTTACCTTCTCATTGGTACAGATGGTCGTCCGACGGAGGTGTGCTTCGTCGCAAATTTCGGCTAGGGTATCAAAGGTTCACCGGAAAGGAAGCCACTCTAAAGTACGGTGAACGCAGCGCATCAAAAGTTTGCTATGCCGCTTGCTTGTTAAGCTTTCGCACCATGTTTGAACTGATGCGGTGTGTGAGCTTCATCAAAACACTTCAAAGCACTGGCATCTGCAGTAAGCCTTGGAGCACTCGCACGACGAGTATACGCACACCCGATGGCAGGTAATCCACTGGCTCATGCACGGAACGCAACACATCACGGCACTCGTGAGTGCTCCTCTTGACACCACGCCCGCTTGTCCCGGCGCCACAGTAGACGTTGCTAAACCGTTCGAAGACAGCTCCGTAGTAAACGCACACCGTCATTGTCGAAAGAACGCGGTGGTGGCAGCCTAGTTGATCGAGAAACGCCGTCAAAGCGAGACGGGCTTCGCCATAGACGCGATGCTGGCTCAAATATTTCACTCGAGGGACGATTCAAGGTAGCTCGATCGCTTCCTTGACAATCTCGAGAAAACGCTCAAGATTTTCTCAAGTGAAGGAAGCGTTTCAAGTGAAGGGCGGTTTGTGAATGGGAAAACGCCGCTTAAGAAGTGTTTCGAGTGAAGGGTCGAGTGGAGGAGCGTTTGTGAATACGAGGGTTAGGGGCGAAGCTTCTTATAGTGGCACCTGTTAGTCCCTCATAGTCGTAGTCGTAGTCGTGGTGTGTAACCAGTCTTACGCTTTGACCTCCAAGGTGGTGCCGGTGGGAGATTTCTCCTGTGCGTTGTTGAACAATGAAAAAAAAATCGCAGCGTGCGCGTTAACTAAAAGCCGAATTCTTCAGCCTCTCATTCCCCATTAGCAGCCATTGGCATGTTCCAGTAGAAAACGTTAGTAGAAGTAGAAGTGTTAAAAGCCGACTTCTGCTGTCTCTCATTCCCAGTAGCAGCCATTGTTTACCTCCAAGGTAGTGCATGGTGGGATTTCTCCTGTGCGTGATTAAACAATAAAAATTTTTTGTTCAAAACGCCGTTGATTGATGAAATAAAAAAAACGAAAGACGCCAGATGTTTTCTAAAAGCAAAACGAAAAGACGTCAGATGTTTCTAAAGCAAAACAAAAAGAAGACGCCAGCTGCTTAACAAAAGACGCCAGGTGCTTTCTAAAGCAATGGTTCTATAATCAAAACCATATCGATACAGGTTTGTAGTTGCCAATGCTCGTTGCCGTCGGTGTGCGCTCGTATGAATAAGGATGCCGAAAGGCGGGCGCGCCGGGCAGCAGCGGCGCGCGCTCGCAGACAGGACCCTGAAGTGGAAGCACGCGAGGCAGAAGCGCGCCGGAAATCTGCGCGACGTCGCCGCCAAGATCCTGCTGTACGGAAACGAGAAGCCTCAGCAGCAAGGCAGCGTCAGCGAGATCCCGCCGTACGTGAAGAAGAAGCTGCAGTGGCACGGCAGCGTCGGCAAGATCCTTCCATGCGGGAACGAGAAGCCGAGGCAGCAGGTCAACGTCGCGAAGCAGATCTTGAAAATGTTCGACAATGGGAAGCGGGGAGGAAGCGCGCATATCGCCATGCGAATCAACGGAAGCAAATATCACGGTATTACTTCCAGGAGCTTCACCCAATCTCATCATAGTTCACTTCGTGGATCTGCTGTCAATTTTTTTTTGTTAAACGACATCAAGAGAGAGAAACAACTTTCATTGAAACGGCAAGTGTTAGAGAAGTTGACTCCCCTCCCTTAGATGGCAGCTAGGAGTCCTTGGGCCCTAGCGGCATCTTTGGCTTGCCTGATGACCTGTAGTTGGTCCTCGATGCTTGAGCTTAGCAACGCGGTCTCCCACTGCTCCGTATTCATGTATGTGTTGGGCCCCTTCACGATGTTGAGGCAAGCCCAGATAATGTGTTTGAGGTCCGCCCGCTGATTGCAGTGTTTACATCTGTCTGAGTAGAGGTCCGGGTGACAATGATTATAAGCGATTGGGTTTGGGAACGTGTTTGTTTGTAATAGGCGCCACGCTGTCGCCTGCTGCTTATTTAATGAGGAGTGTGGTGGCGGGTAGTGCTGCCTCCCTAATCTGTAGTGCTTGGTAATTTCGTTGTAACTGAACATGCGGTCTCTCTCCGCACGCGGGCTCCGCGTCATTCCTGCCCCTGCTCGGCTCGCTAACTCTCGAGCTAGGGTGTGTGCGGTTTCATTGCCCGGGAGGGAGGAGTGGGCGGGCGTCCATATAACATAAACGTCGCGCTCTCCGCGAAAGTTATTTAAGATTCTTAACGCCTCTTTCGAGACCCTTCCGTTAGCGAAGTTATGAATCGCGGTTTTAGAATCACTGATTACGACGCTGGCCCTTGTGGACGCAAGCGTCAGCGCTATGGCCGTTTCTTCAGCGATTTCCGAATTTCCTGTTTTAATGGTGCCGCTAGCAAGCAGGTGGCCCGCTTGATTTGAAGCGACTATTGCCATGTGTCGACCGTCTGTATATTCGGCTGCATCTACATATACCACGTCCGCGTCATGTTGAAACTTCTTGTGCAGTGCTCTCGCTCTTGCATTCCTCCGCTCCCGGTGATGTTCGGGGTGCATGTTTCTGGGTAACGGAGGTATTATGATGCGCTCTCTGGTTTCTTTTGGGATATCGTATTTATTGCCGCTTTGGCCAGCGTACGTTATTGCAAGTTTGTGCAGGATGTGTCTTCCCGTGTTGCTTTGCGCGAGTCGTTCATATTGCGCTATTATATGAGCCTCAATAAGTTCGACTAGCGTGTTATGCATTCCTAACGCTTCGAACTTTTCGTTAGACGTGGTGATCAGTAATCCGAGGGCTTGCTTATATGCTTTTTTAATTATGCACTCTATCTTTTGTTTTTCCGCCACTTGCAACTTGAGGTATGGGGTCACATACACTATGCGGCTGACGACGAAGGCTTGGATAAGCTGCACTAAGTTGTGTTCTTTCACGCCATAGTTTTTGTTGGCGATTCTTCGAATCATTCGAATGGTTTGTTGGGTGTTGTTATCCAGTAACTTTATTGCTTCCCCGTTATGTCCGTTCTCGGATATTCGGAGTCCCAGAACTCTTATGTGTTGTACCTGAGGTATTGGGTAACCTCCTGCTAAGATTGTGATGTTGTGTCGTTCGTGAATGCGCTTGCGACCTCTGCTTGTAGGTCTGTAGAGTAATAACTCCGATTTTTGAGGAGAGCATTTTAGGCCATTGTTCTCTACGTATCGCTCTACCGTATTTACTGCTTGTTGTAAAATCTCTTCTATGTGCCCGTCGCTCCCGCCCGTCACCCATAGGGTGATGTCATCCGCATAGATACTGTGCTGAAGCCCTTCGACGCGTTCCAGCTCTGAGGGTAAACCAAGCATCGCCACGTTGAATAGGAAAGGGGAAAGCACCGAACCTTGTGGTGTTCCCTTGTTGCCTAGAACGAATTCTTCGGATTCCCCTTCCCCGGCCGTGATTGTAGCTTTACGGTTGGTGAGAAAATCTTTTATGTAATCGTACACTCTCCGACCTACGTGTAGGTTTTGCAAGTTGCGCAATATGGCCTCGTGGGTGACGTTATCAAATGCCTTCTGCAGGTCAAGGCCCAGAATGGCTTTTGTATCCAGGGTGTGCGTTTCGGCGTCTATGATTTGATTCTTTAGCTGCAACATGACGTCTTGCGTCGAGAGTCTTGGTCGAAAGCCGATCATGGTGTGTGGGTATAGCTCGTTGTCGTCCTTGTATCTGACGAGACGCGTTAAAATTACTTTTTCCATGAGCTTTCCAATGCAGGACGTCAATGAAATGGGCCTGAGATTTCCGATGAGCGGCTTTTTGCCCGGCTTGGGTATTAATATGATTTTGGCGGTTTTCCATTGCTGGGGTATGGCGCCCTTCTCCCAGCATTCGTTTATGTACTTTGTGAAAGCAGTGACGGATTCGTCATCTAAGTTGCGAAGTGTTTTATTTGTTATACCGTCGGGACCCGGGGCGGACTTGGGATTGAGTCGTCCGAGTTCGTATCGAATCTCTGCCTCTGTTATGGAGGCGTCGAGGTCGACGTTATCCTTCCCTTCGTACTCTGGGAGTCGCGCCTTTGTGGCATCTCCTACGTATGTCTGGCGTAGCTCGCGTAAGAGCTCTGCTTCTGTACCTGCGTAGCTGTGTAGTATCCGTTGCAGGTTTTGTCTTTGTGTTGTTTTCGTGCCTTCTGGATCAAGGAGGCCTCGGAGAATGTTCCAAGTTTTGGACATTCCGAACTGCCTGTTCATTAAAGTGCACATGCCTGCCCACTGCTGCTGGGACAGCCTATTTGCGTAGTCTTCTATGTCTCTGTCGAGCGCGACGATTCTCTTTCTTAGACGCCGGTTGTGCTTTTGACCTTTCCAGCGCTCTTGCAGGCTGCGTTTTGCCTCCCACATGTGTAAGAGCTTGCTGTCCATTTCTTCCATTCCTGCCTCTTCGGGAACATGTTTGGTGGCTTTCTGCACGCTACGCTGGAGTGTGTCTGTCCACTTCTGTATATCTTCGATGGTCTCTGTAGCATCGTCCTCTCTTATCTTACGAAAGGTGTCCCACTCGGTTAACATTATTTTTCTACCTTTCTTTTTACGCGGACCTGCTTGTAAAATTGTGCATACAATGTAGTGATCGCTGCCTAGATTTACGTTAGTGTTGGTCCAATGAGGGTTGGATATATTCCTTATGAATGTAAGGTCCGGCGTGGTGTCTCTACTGACGCTGTTCCCCATTCTGGTAGGGTCTTGTGGGTTAGTTATTAGCGTGAGCTCCTCGTGCTGCGCGTCGTTCCACAGGTTGCGGCCTTTAACGTTTTCGATGGTGTAACCCCAGGCGGCGTGTGGTGCGTTAAAGTCGCCCACGACGATCAGTGCTTGTCTGCCCGCTACGTTTAGCACTTTGCGGAAAAGCGAGCCAAACTTTACCTTTTGTCGTGGTGGACTGTACACGTTCAACACAAACAAGCATCCCTCCTTTTTTCGAGACGGGAGAATTTCTAGTAGGACGTGGTCTATGTTGCGTACGCCAGTATCGTGTTCTACAGCCGTTATATTACGATGTATCAGTGTGGTTACTGTTGCTTTTTCAGCTAAAGTGCTATATGATTTGTATCCTGATAATTTTGCGGTCCCCCCAGTTTCCTGGAGGGCGATTACATCTGGTGCTTGCTTGGTTTTTACGAATTGCTGCAGGTTACCCCGCTTACGACGAAACCCACGACAATTCCACTGCCAAATCGTGTATTCATTAGGCGGCGCCATGTTGGCTACTCGAGTTTTCTATGCAGCTGTTCTCAGCCGCAGGTGGTCTGCTGTACGGCTTGCTCTTGACCGGCCTCGCTCCTGCGGGTCGGGCGTCTTTCGAGACGTTTTCTAGCTGCCCTACCCTACCCTCGAGGGTGTCGAACCTCTGAGACATTTCATCTCGCATCTGCGTTATCTGCTGTTGTAGGTCCGCGCGCATCTGCATGAATTGCTGCTGTAAACCTACGAACATTTCCTGAAACATGCCTTTTACTTCTCCGAGTGTAGAGTCGCTTTGCTCATCGGCGTTTTCCTTTGCCCTTCGTTTATGCGGTGGCGTTTCTCCACTCATCGACGCGGGAACGGGCGTCGCCGGAGCTCGAAGAGGTGTCGACGCCCTAATGAGTGTTGGCGTGGTATGGGTCATCTCTGAGTGTTTTGGGTTCTTAAGCTTAGCGTTTTCTACTTTAAGCATTTTTACCTCTTCCCTTAGCGTCGCGTTTTCTCGCTTTATTTGCTCTAACAACTGTCTGATCTGTGTTATTTCCTGTTCTAAGGCGGACCCCGCGCGTGTAGGTGTAACAGCAGTGCCAGAGACCGCGCCTGCAAAGCTCACCTGTGCCTGAGTTTCTACCGCTCCTCGGCTGGATTGCAATCTTGACGTTGCCCTGGATCTCGATCGAGTTCTCGATCGGGTTCTCGAACGGGTTCTGGACCGGGTCCTCGACCTTGGTCTGCGACCGGGCTGCTTCCGACTGTCCCCCTCGTATGGTCCCGGGGGTGAGCCTTCCGTGCGATGGCCTTCTGATCCCTGGGTGTTCTCGCTCGTTGCTTTGCCAGCTCGTTTGTTGTAGTCGTTGATGCCGTATGGTGTTTCGGCTTCCGCTTCTTCTCTTCTTCGTCGCTCCCAGCGTCTTCGCCGGACCAAATACGGTATCTTGTACTTTGCCTTGCAGCGTCTGTCTCCCGTAAAGTGAGCTTGCCCGCATAGCTGACATCTTGCTTCACACTGGTGTTCTTGCGGCGGGTTGGCCACGCCGCATCCTCTGCATATTTTTTCGTCTGGGTTGGGGCAAACGTCCGCCCTGTGTCCCAGCCTCCCACATTCGTAGCAAATGTCAATGTGTTTTCTGTATAGCGAGCACCGGACGATGAGCGCTTCGTATTTCACGTATCTCGGCACGTGTAGTCCGTCGAAGAGCACGATTACATTGTCTGTGTTGCCCATCCT
The DNA here is from genome assembly GCF_043290135.1 of Rhipicephalus microplus. Taxonomy (NCBI): domain Eukaryota; kingdom Metazoa; phylum Arthropoda; class Arachnida; order Ixodida; family Ixodidae; genus Rhipicephalus; species Rhipicephalus microplus. The sequence continues at coordinate 84,161,482 of NC_134704.1, forward strand.
CTTCGCGTGTAATATGCTTGGGTTTCTTGCTGTCACTAGGTTGTCTATAATATCTTCGGAACTTTCCTCTTGGGATATCCCTCTTATGAGTCCCTTAGATGTGTTTTCCGGCGCTGCTCTGTAGGCGCTGGCTTCGTGTTCTTGCTCTCCCACTCGGATCTTCGTGATGGCTCCGTACCGCCTGGCTCGCTCTTCGGACGGCGTGCTGACGACCACGATATTCTGCTTGTAGTTTATGCATATACTGTCTTCTTCTGCTGCTTCGCGACCGACGCCAGCGGCGTTTCTCAGGCAGCAGTATATGCGTGCCTGCCTGTGCTCCGAAACGCTGAGTCCTCCTCGTGGTCGCACGATCACTTTGTAGTCTTCTGCCGGTAGACGAGAAAGTCTGCTTGCATTAGCAATTTGTCGTATGGTTCATTCACCTTTCCACTTGCTGTCCCCAGGCGCGCCCGTCGGCGCAGCAGCGTCTCTTAGCATGGTTCTCTTCGGGCCTGAAATCCCTCCAGATGTTTTCGTGATGTTTCTTCTGCGGACTTCGCACCATCCGGCGTCGTTGGTAAAGTCCTCCGGTTGCATATCTTCTCCTTCCACGCTTACAACCTCCATCGTGGTGCTAGACGCGCCGTCGAGGCGTTCCGGGGTCGCCCCAGGCGTCCTCGTCGACGCGTTGGACCTAGCTCTCCCCGCCGCTGCGGCGGCAGACGCAATGTTTGATCTTCGTGGCGACTCAGAATTATCGGTGTCAGTGCCGAAAAAGCAGGCCCACCTTGCAATAGTTGGTATCCAGGTGTTCGGCTGAACTTCCTCCGTCGATTGGCGTAGAGACTTTAGCCAAGTTTTGCAATTTTTTAACAAAAATCATTTGAAAACTGCGGAGCCTACACAACGTGCGTCCGCACTCTGCGACTCCTAGCGTCCAACCCTCTAAACGACATCAAAACAAAAAAATAACGGAAAGCATTCGTTTAACGCACGATAACGTTACAGCTGCTCATAAGCGTGTGTTAGAACACGCACAGTGGTTATCACTCGTGAAACCGAACGTCGTAAGAGCTTGGACGCATGGCGCATTTTCCCACGCATATAATTGTCAACGTGCGGCCCCGCCGCGGTGGTCTAGTGGCTAAGGTACTGGGCTGCTGACCTGCAGGTTGCGGGATCGAACCCTGGTCTCTGTGGCTGCATTTCTGATGGAGGCGGAAATGTTGTAGGCCCGTGTGCTCAGATTTGGGTGCACGTTGAAGGACCCTATGTAGTCAAAAGTTCCGGAGCCCTCAATTACGGCATCTCTCATAATCATATGGAGGTTTTGGGACGTTAAATCCCACATATCAAATGAAATCAATCGGGTAAAAATTTTATTTTTCCTTTGTAAACAAAAGGAGCAATTGGACAGAGATGAAGAGAGGTTGCTACACTCGGTAGTCCTTCGCAACTCTCCCTGCCAACCCAGGGTGGCCTCCTGGACGTCGGGTTTCAAGCTGTGCAAGGCAGCCTCCCACTGCTCCTCATTACTAACTACTTTTCGGAGGGACGGTGGAGGGGTTACTTGGGGCACCCCCACATGATATGATTAGGATTTACTTTCCGTGCCTAGCAATATTTACAAGAGGAGGACGAGTGAAGAGAAGGGTACATGAGGTGAAGAATGTAGGGGGAGGGAAAGGTGCGAGTCTGCAGCTGCGGCCACAGTACTTCGCGCCTTCATGGGGATTTCGACATTAGTGGCGGTAAGGTTGAACGGCCGAGGCGGTAGTGAATGTCATGCAATGTAAGAAGGCGATCCCGCGCAGCAAACGGTACCGTTGTCGAAACGGAGCTTGGCTCTTCCAGAGCCTGCACCCGGAACGTAAATCTTCGGGCGCTGGCACGTTACCGGCAAGGCCCACGTGCGTGGGAGCCCATATTACAGCAGTGTCTTGTTGTGGGGAATGGCCGTGAGGACGGAGAGGTCTGTTTTAGACATCCAACCCGCACCGAAATTGTAGATGGCAGTTTTTGAATCGCTAATATTAGGTGAATAACTTGTAACTGTAGTAGGAGCTCATTGTTTCTTGCGCGCTTTGACATCCCACTTGTAGACATAGAATCCTCTCCTAACGTGTGCGGCACAAAATTTGTCTAAAAGGTAGGATCCGCATGCGGTAGAAAAACCAGCCACCATGTTGAACAACATTCTAGTAGATAAAAAATTGAGTCGCATCTTGATTGGAAGCAGCTGCAACCAGGCTAGGTGGGTGAACTTTAGAAGGGTATACGCCAGTTCCCGTCTCCTGATTTTCGGTATGCTCGTCATCTTTCTCTCGACGTCGCGATCGCCGCTCCGGTGTTATTTATGTCATTGCGAACTCATAAAGGGCGAGGCCCACGGGATGGTTTTCAGTTCACGAGCAGTAAGTATCGAGTACTGTAAATTTTTAACCCCTCTTAGGGGCGAAGCTATTTAAGCCGTGGGGCATGCGTCCCCGATGTATGTTAGTAGTATTAGATGCAGTGGTAGGGTAATAGTACATAGCCACCTCTAGTTTAGTACTTGAAATGTCCACTGGATGGCGATACTTGTGCAGTGTCAATTTTTGTGAAAGGGAACACGGGAGCGCGCGGCTTGCGCACTCCGACGGCTGCTGGCAGCGCGTTCAAGCGGGAGCGACAGCAACCACAGTCTCTTTTCGCGTCATCTCGCAGCTAGCATAACAACTATTCGTTGCTGATGTTGAACTAGCGGCAAGATTTCGACCCCCTCTCCTTTCAAGGCGATTGGCGACAGCTGGTAATCGCCTTGAAGGGGAGAGGGAGTGCAAGTTTGTCATTCTAAATCAGCAACGAATGCTTGTTTTGCTCGCCGCGAGATGACGCGAAAAAAGACCGCGGTTCCTACCGCTCCCGCTTGAACGCGCTGCTAGCAGCGCCGGAGCGCGCAGGCCACGCGTCACCGTGTTACCCTTCATGAACGTTGACACTGTACATGATGAATATAGTATGAAATGATGCGAAATGGCGGTACTTGGAGTGTTCACTAGGTAGACGGACATAGAGCCAGACAAACAGATAGACGCACGAATGGATAGACAGACAGACAGATGGACAAACGGACGAACACACGCGGACGGAAGCACGGAGAGATGAACGGACGCATGGATGAACGCATGGACGGTTGAACGGACGGACAGATGCACGCACGTACAGACGCATGGACGGACGCAAGCAAGAACGAACGGACGGGTGGAAGCATGGACGGACTGACGGATGCTTCGCATTACTCATCATCATTCACTCTGCCGATATGCTGTGAGTTTTTTCTTCAAAACGCCCTATAAAAGTTTGTTGCTTGATATGTGTAGGGCTAGCATTAACGTAAATCCACTCGGCATTGGTGTAATGAGCGGTCCTCCTTGCCTTTCTTATAAGTTACGCCGTTCCCAAGCTGCATCGTGAGGGACGTCTTCGCAGCCGCAGTGCCGAGCCCGCGCGCAAGATTTTCTTCCTAGACCTCCCTGCCAGAGAGTTTCCTAAAAATATTTAGAAGACACACTGGCATTGCGACCATTCAACGACCATGGGAATAACGGGTGTGACATGGATTTGCTAGTCTTCGTGCTTGCGGGTGGGGCACGCACTTGTAGCTTCGTTCACTGCTGTGTTTTGGTTTTGTTACGAAGGAAAGAACCAACCGTTTTTCACTTCGTGACTCGATTTGAAGTAGTAAGGCTGAAAGATTAAGGAGATGAAGCGTAATTGGCGAACATTTGCCAATCGTCGTTTCGTGACAAAGCAGCTTCAAGCCACGCGAAGCCAGGACAAGCGTCAAGTACGAAGACTAGGCAAATCCATATCATATTCATATTTCCCATGCTCGCTGAAGCGCTATGCGTTGCTGCTCCCATAGACACTAAGCAACAGTGTTCCCTCCAGTGTATATTAAGAAAACTCTATGCCCGCCGAGTCGGCTCGTGATGATAGATGCTTGAAACAATGCGGCGTTGTGGCGTAAATAATTTGATTCTGGGAGCGCGCGAGTTGCTCCAGCGGCACTTTGGCTTCAATGCGACGTCTGAGACTACTTGTGGTTCGACAACAACCACTGTTATAACGCATTACGAAATGCATTTCACCAATCATTACATTCTTTCATGACCATGATCACGTGAGACACAATGTATGGCGTGAGAAAATCAGCACTGTGGTTAATTACAAAGAGCGCGTGGTAAAATACAAGGAGCGCATGGGAAAGTTTTTTCCCCTTTTTTACAGCTTCATTCATAAACTGTGTGATATATCACGGACGCTCGTAAAATATGAATCAGTTTTCAAGGATTACCACGTTTTTGCCTGTATATCAAAACAACAGTCAAAAGAAGTGACAGCGGCTATGGGCCTATTCTACAGACGTAATATATATGCGACGAATCCTGTAAGCCGAAGTACCGGATGGCAGGGGCGTTTGGATAAATTTTTTGCTGAGGCGGCACCACCTTGATTAGAATTGGGGCAGGGCAGGCAGATGGTGTAGACGATTATTTTGTGCGCTATATACCATGGGAAAATTTTGGGGTGGGGGGAGGCACAAGAAATGAATTTGCAAACTGTCCGGGCTAGGTGTGCCCCTGAAGCTACGCCACTGGCGGATGGAAACCCATGTGGTCGGGTACACCCATGGAAATGGACAACTGTGCAGGAGGATGGGAGAGGCGTAGACTACGGTAAAAGTTACCTACTGCTAGAGAAGTAAGCTTTAGCAAAGGCTAGAGCGGTAAATATATGATGTAAATGAGAACGTTTTGTTGAACGCGCTGGCCAAACACGCAGAAACAACTGGCCACGAAATATACCAGAACAGGGTTAAATTAACGAGGTAAAAGGAAAAGAACTGTACATCCGGGGTATACTTTGGCTCTCTGACAATTTAGACAACGTCGCAAATTCTTGAATGTATTGGCAGCAACTTCCCCCACATGGTAGATACTCACGACGTGCTAGAATCGAACACTAAAAGACACACTGAAGCACAGGTAGGACACACACGAGTGCGAACTAACAACTGTTTGTTCGATGGAAATGTGACAAACACATATAGGGTGAAAGAAGAAAAAAAAGCGTAAACCTGCACACTTGGCACGACAAGAAAGCAACCATCTGCGCGACATCAAATCTGGTCTTCTCAACTATTTAAAATATCCACGTAAAAAAGCATATTCATTGTTGGACAAATGAATAGATGGCGCACTAACACACCTTTCTTCACCGAGCCTGTGCATCATGAAAGCTTTGCATCTTTGCATCATGAAAGCTTTGCATCACCGAGCCTGTGCATCATTTCTCTTTCCTTTGTGCCCTTGAATCTTGATAAAACAAAGGTGTTTTCGAAATTTGGCTTACAATGACACTTCATGCAATGCGTAGCTAAATTACCAGGGTGACTAATGTGCTTGCAGTTGTAATCATGCTCACGTAAACGTGAATTAAGACACCTACATGTTTGCCCAATGTACCAACTTCCGCATGGCAAAGGAGTACCATATACACCATTTTTTTCACATAGTACAAACATGTTGACATGCTTAGCAAAACATGTATGGTTGTTCTCGTAGTTTCCGTTTACTTGGTGACATAGTGAAATTGATTTGTGAGGTGCCACGAAGGTCATGGCTACGCCATGCCTACTTACAATTTTTTTCAGTCCGTGTGAATCGCCATGGACGTAGGGCATACCAATAGGCCTCTCGTTTGACTTCTCTCTCAGTACTACGTTCGTTTTATACGTGATGCTGATGATTTTCAATAGCCCCTTAGCCAAGGCAGTGATCGAGGCTTCAGGGTACTCGCTGTCCTTGAGTTTATCAACTTGCTCCATTAAACTTCGTGCAACCATCTGGTCACACGACTTTTTACAGCTGTTTAAAATGCGTTTATCATCATGTTTAACAATCTTGGAGTGACCCAAGCTATAGCTCAACAAACTCTTGAATGTGCCACTGGTATGTGGGTGGCTACCTACTACTACTACTACATATTTCAGAGGAAGTACAGACCTAGGCCTTAAAGAGCTTCGCCCCTACAAAGAAATATAGAGGTGACAGTGGCACAGTCAGTGGCAGTGACAGTAGTATCGCGTAAGCAGTGCACTGTGACACGTTGCCGGTAACATTTATGCAACTTTACGGATTGTGTAGTCTGCGGAATTCCGCACACATGAACTCAGAGCAACACAACGCTGTTCAAAAAATGAAACCCCGCGAAGTCACGGTAAAAGCAACGCATCCAACCACCACCTTTACTTCGCCAGAGTGAAGCGAGATCACGTGATCCAACCCTGCACGTCACAGTGATTGCCGTGACCACACCTGTTTAGGGATGGGCGTCGTGCCAAATATGGCCGCGGGTCGGGCGGTCATGGTGTCTTCCGTGTTCCAGTGACTAATTCCGACAGACATGTCGAGTCATATCGTGGCATCGTACAAAACGTCAGCTGGCGGCAACTTAGGACTCTAAAATGCGCACATTACACGGTGCATTTCGCCGGTCCTAACAGTTTTGCTTGGATGGATGGATGGATGGATGGATGGAAGAATAGATTCATGACAACTTTATTTTTACGCCAGATAAGCAGGCCCTCTACTGCTCATCCCTGGCACATGGGCCTAGGCTGGTACCTCGGCGATTAGAAGCAGGTGAAGAGGTTCTGACTCCTCGCAGTTTCCTCCGCCAGGCGGTTGGTTGTTGCTGTGAAGCAGAGTTCTCGCTCCGCAGCAGGGCTTCCCAGGCGTCTATAAACAATTTATTTTTATTGAGTGCCTGGGAAGCTGTTAATGTGGTCGGGGGTCCCTGTCGCCCGAAAGTACTTGCATCTATCATTTTTATTTATTTATTTATTTATTTATTTATTTATTTATTTATTTATTTATTTATTTATTTATTTATTTATTTATTTACAGTACCTTAAAGAGCCCTCGAGGGGCATTGTGTAAGGGGGGTGGTACAGATAATATGTTAGAAAATTATATATATAATATCTACACATACATAGGCAAATAATGAATATAATAGAAAATGCAGTTCAACTTATGAACATGTAAGGAAAATACATACGTCGCAGGTTTGCATAACGTTTCCCTGAACCTGATATGCTCAGACCGGGTTTGCAGAACTGCCAGCTTGCATGCGTCGCCATGCGACAACCTACCTATTGTTCAGGCTTTTAAATGGTGGTGGCACCACTCTACGATGTAGCCGATAATTTTCCAGGATGTCAGTGTAACATTGTGGAGGCTCTTCCAGGTTCTGGAAGTGGGGCGACTCCACAGTCACCCTGAAGCTCGGGCTAACTCGTGGGTGCCTCGTTGTCAGGAACGAACGTGTGTACTGGGGTCCAAATTAGGCAAATATTTCTGTTTAGTGGTCTACCGGACCTAACCCTTGCCACTTCAGGTGATATTCGACCTTTACTGAAATTCTGGATGGCCGTTTTACTATCGCTGATTATAAAATGAGCTCCCGTTGCAACGCAAAGCGAGCGTATCGCAAGTTCTGCAGCCGGTTCTGTGCTGCGGCTTCTAATGGTGGCGGCTGATATAGGGGCCCATTGGCCGTCGACTATTGAAGCGACCGCTGCACACAATTTGCCACTTCCCGTGTCCACGTACGCAACCGACTTGTGTCCAATGATCCAAACCACTTTATTAGAGTTTCTACTCTTGTTTCCTTCCTCTCTTCGTATAATTTTGGATGCTTGTTTCGAGGAAGGGGGGAAATCATAAATTTTCTCGGCAGGATTTGGGGATGTTCGATTTGCATCGGCATCCCCTATGGGTTTGCAGACCTACCATATCGAGGTTAGAATGATGCCGAGCCGACTGCCTGGAGTCAGTTGGCTTAGTCGATTGAGCTGTGAAATTCCGATAGCCTTCACTCTTTGGTCTCGGTTACATATTGTGCACTCCCGTTTTGGCTTCTTGATTACATGAGCTATAGTCGTTGCCAAGCTAAAAATAAGAAGAAAGTGTACCGCTGTCCATTTGTATTATACGCGTCCAACTCCAGCTGCTCTTTACAATGACGTCGCAGTAATGATGAACCAATGACAAATTCACCATGGAGCCGTTCGCGACGAGTGGCTATGTGCCACTTGCGAGATCTGTAGGCGTCACGTCGGTTTTCCTAGGGTGTTTTCTTAATAAAAAAAAATGGCAGCATATCGACGGGGTGAATGATGGAGTGTGGGGCGAAGCATCCGTCAGTCCATTCATTCTTGCTTCCGTCCGTCCATGCGTCTGTCTGTGTGACTGTCCGTGCGTCCACCCGACCGTCTGTGCGTGCGTCTGTTCGTGCGTCCGCACATCCATCTGTGCGTCCGTCCCTGCAATCGCCCATGAATCCGCCCCTGCGTCCGTCCATGCGTCCATCGGTCGGTGCAGCGATCCGTGAGTTCATCCATGCATCTGTCTGTGTCTCCATCCGTCCATCTATTCAACACTTCAAGTACCACCATCTCGCATTTTTTCATCACATATTCCCGATATAGGAGCACCGCCATCCAGCGTACATTCCAAGAACTAAACGAGAGGTGGCACACACACACTTTTTTACGGCTCGCGCTTCGTGTCTACTTCCCATCTTTAACCACCTCGAGTTAATGGTATATACTAGTTGACTGTATTCATGGCACTACAGCCCAATGCTCGCTAAACCTTTCTAAAACCAAGGAGGTTACGCCCAGCGAGTATAACGTAGCAACCCTTGTCAGATAGTGCTCAATGCACATGCAAATGGCTGCTAATGGGGAATGAGAGACAGGAAAATTCAGCTTTTAGTTAACGGGCACGCTGCAAATTTTTTATTGTTCAACAACGCACAGAAGAAATCTCCCCCCGGCACCACCTTGCAGGTCAAAACGTAAGACTAGTTACACACTGCTACGACTACGACTACTACGAGGGACGAACGGGTGCCGCTTTAAGGAGATTCGCCCCTAAAAGATGCTGTTTCATCAGGTCGCACTCAGAACTATTCTCACCGGCCTTAATTTTATCTTACGTTTGATTTTGTATACAGCGCTCGAAGTGCACCGAAGCTACAGAGCTTCATTGCGTTCCATTGTTTCGGAAGCGTGAAGCTGCAACACGGTGCCTTTCTCAGCGTCACTCGGACGCACCAAGCGTGTATCACCTCAGGATAACAACTATCGAAGATTGTCGTCGCGGTTATTCGTGGGCATTAAGGTGAAGCTGAAGTCCGATTGTGCATGGCTGTGCTTTGTGGAATGTGCGCGTCTGTGATTTACCACTCGGACAAGCCATGATATCGGGGTTTCTCATGTGTGAGCGTGTTAGTACGGTGAAGTAAAATGAACTTTAGTTGGTCCCGGAAAACTGGTCAGACACCCCCCTAAGAGGGGTCCACCGCTGTTGCTGGCCGCGTCCACGCCGGGACTGGAAGACCGTGGCCCTCCGCCCGTTCGCAGGCCTCCTGGATTGCCGAGTATTGGACTGAAAGTTCGGGTCTTTTAAGAGCCCTTTCCCAGTCTTCTTCTGTGCTGAACTTTGCGCCATGTAACGCCGGGCACTGCCAGAGCATGTGAGCGAGTGTGCAGTTATGTGCCTCACAACTAGGGCATCCTGGAGTTATGCCATCAGGAAAGTGGCTGAATGTGCTACGAAATGGGAATCTTTCCGAGTGGTAGTGCGTCCCGACGCGACCAGGCCCACCGAGCTCACCTTACATTTATGAACCAAACGGACCTGTCCATTCGTTTATAAACGGCCTCTCTCTTATTTTTACTTATAGTCGTCGAAGTCTTCGTCATTTTTTTCTCTCTTCCTCACCTTCTTTCCTTTTTCTCCCGTCTAATCTTTGTTTCTTCTGTTTCTTCCCTCCTCCCGAAAGACTGAGCAGGCGTTGTGCCCCTCCAGGTGGCAGTTGCCAGCTTGTTTTCTCCCTCTTTCCTCTGCGTCCTTGTGTATCTGTGTATCCATATAATAATAATAATAATAATAATAATAATAATAATAATAATAATAATAATAATAATAATAATAATAATATTAATGGGATTGAACCTGCCTGTAGCATCCGAAGAACCGACGACTGTGGCCGAGTGAGCTTAGAATGCGGAAGCGGGTACCTCCGCCTAAACAACTGATGATGGGACGTCACTTCGTTAAAGGTGCCAAGTGGATCTTTTAAGCTATCCGCGAACCCACCTCCGTACCAGCCCTGACCGCAACGGCACGATATTTCTCTCGCGTGGTTAAGGGCAAGTTCATTGGCGTTGGGAAGGGTCGGATGCACCTCTGAGCCCATGTGAGCCGGAAACCAGGTGATCATGTGGTAGCCTACTACACCCGTGGAATTTAAAAAATGGCAGCATATCCACGGAGTGAATGATGGAGAGTGGGGCGAAGAATTCGTCCGTCCATTCGTTCTTGGTTCCGTCCGTCAATGCGTCCGTCAGTGTGACCGTCCATGCATCCATCAACCCGTTCGTGCGTGCGTCTGTTCGTGCGTCCGTCTCTGCGTTCGTCTATGCAGCCGCCCCTGCGTCCATTTATGCATCCATCCATGCATCTGTCTATGTGTCCGTTCGTCCATCTATTCAACACTCCAAGTACCACCGTCTCGCATCTTTTCATCATATATTCCCCATATAGAAGCACCGCCATCCAGCGGACATTCCAAGGACTAAACGAGAGGCGGCACATGCACACTTTCTTACGGCTTGCGCTTCGGGTTCACTTCCCACCTTTCACCACCTCGTGTTCATGGTATATACTAGTTCACTGTATTCATGGCACTGCGGCCGAACGATCGCTAAACCTTTCAAAAACCAAGGAGGTTACGCCCAGCGAGTATGACGTAGCAAACTTTTTCAGTCAGATAGTGCTCAATGTGCATGGGTGGTGGTGGTGGTGGTGAAAACATTTAATAACCATTAAATGGTTACAGAGAGGTGATTGGGTTGGGGCCTTATTGGCCTCCTACCCTCACAGCACTAGGTGGAACCCCTATTCCGGGGCTCCATTGGCAAGCAACGCCGCCCGCGCACGTTGAACCAGAGCCTCTTGGGCCTTCAGGTCTTGACAGCCGAGCAGGGCCGCCTCCCAGTCCTCTCTCGTGGGATTGGGGTTGGGGGGGATAGATGGATTAGACTGGCACGCCCAGACGATGTGAAAGGTGTCAGCCACCTCACCACAGAACTGGCACGTGCCATCAAAGGATGAATTGAAATGTTTTAGCACCGCCGGGCACAGTACAGTATTGGTAAACAGTTTTAAAAGGAGGCGCTCGTCAGCGCGATGCAGTCCCTTACAAGGGTCTGGATAGCGCCGGTGCTCCTCCTTGTAGTAATTGGTAATATCTTTGAATGAAAGGGCCGAATTGTCTGATTGCGAGTAGGCTTCCAAAGACAGGGAGATAGCCCGGGAAGAGAGTGCGCGGGCGGCCTGATCGGCCTGTTCGTTACCCCTGAGTCCTTGGTGACCGGGTGCCCAAACCAGATTTCGCGGAGTTGGATTAACGTATCGGCAGCTAGGTTCCAGTATGCGCTGAGCAAGCGGTGAAGCCCACCCTAGCTGATAGTTCCGACAGGCCCCTCGTGAGTCGGTGATGATATGTTTAGAAGAGGGATAGGTGAGAGCCAGAGCGATGGCAACCTCCTCCGCGTGTGTTGCGCTGTAGGCTTTGAAAGTGAGCCCGTTTACGGTGTTTGCGTTGTGTATGACTGCGGCAGTATACCACCCCCCATGGTGCGGGCCGGCAACGTCCACGTAGCACACGTGTTCCTCTTGACCAAAGTGTCGCTGCAACGCTTCCGCGCGCGCCTGGCGGCGACCACTGTGGTTTTCTTTGGACATGTTGCGGGGAAGGGGTCGGACCCGGAGGGCGCGTCTCCAAGGTTCTGGCACTCTCACCCTTTCCTCAATATAGTAATCGTGTTTGATGTGTATTCGGTCCAAGAGGCGGCGACCGGAATTGGTCTGTGCAAGGCGCGTGTATTGGTTAACGAGGTGGGCTTCTCGAAGTTCCCGGTAGGTATTCACCACGCCTAGGGCCAGAAGTCTCTGGTTGGACGTGGTGATAGGGAGGTCGAGAGCCCGCTTAATAACTTTACGGTGGATGACCTCGAGTTGATCATCCTCGTGTTTGCGTAGGTGCAAGTAGGGAGTCGAGTAGAGTATTCTACTCGTTACGAAAGCATGGGCAAGCCGCATTGCATCCCTGCTTCGTAATCCGCCCCGCTTGTTGGAGACCCGGCGGACCATACGGCCCACCTGGTCTCCCACCGTGCGAAGTTTGGCTATTGTGGTGTCGGCCTTGCGTTGGTGGTGTATGAAGAGGCCAAGGACGCGGATCTCCTTGGCCTCACGGATCGGCCCCGAGGGAAGACTGATATGGAGCTGAGTTGTGTCCTGAGGGGAGGGACGTACGTGCACAAATTCTGACTTAGCCGGGGCACACTGGAGTCCGCAGTAGGTTGCGTAGTCGTCGACTACAGTCGCTGCTGCTTGCAGGCATGACTCCATGTGACCCAGGTTACCTTGCGTGGCCCAGATCGTGATATCATCCGCGTAAAGAGCGTGATGTATCCCTGGTAAAGAAGCCAATTTGGGGGGAAGATGAAGCATGGCTATATTAAATAGGAGAGGAGAGAGGACCGCGCCTTGAGGAGTTCCCCTCGAGCCGATGACGTAAGGCCCATGTTCCTCATCTTGTATGCGTATGTAGGCTCGACGGTCTGTAAGAAACTGTCTAACATAATTGAATGTTTTATAACCACAGTTGGTCTGACTGAGGTGGTCAAGGATTACCTCATGCTTCACGTTGTCGAATGCTCCTTTAAGATCCAAGGCCAGGACTACCTTGTCATTGTGGGGGCATTCAACAGGATCTAATATGTCATGGTGGAGCTGTAGAAGTATATCCTGGGCTGACTTCTGAGGGCGGAATCCAAACATGGTGTCCGCAAAAGTGTGCTGTGTTTCTAGAAACTAGGAGAGTCTGTCGCGCACCATCGTTTCCATCAGCTTGCCGACACAAGACGTGAGGGAGATGGGGCGAAGGTTCTCCACGTCAATAGGTTTACCTGCCTTCGGGATGAAGGTCACGAGAGCTGATTTCCATTCAAGAGGGAGAGGAGTTTCTCCGTCCCAAATGCTATTGATGTATTTGAGGAGCGTGGCGTAGGCTGCGTCGGGAAGATTGGCCAACAGTTTGACCGTAACCTGGTCACGCCCTGGTGCAGTGCCACGCTTCATCTTGCGTAAGGCCGCCTGGAGGTCGTGGAGCTGGAACGGGGTGTCCAACTGCGTGTTCTTTTTGCCTGCGTAGGAGTATGCGGCCGTCCGGGGGTCCTTGGTGGTGCACAGGTATCGGTCCCTGAGCGTGTTTGCCAGCTGTGTTGTCGTTCCTGTAAAGTTGTGCATGACCTTATGTAAGTGACGTTGAGTTTCCGTGCGTGTTTGTGTTGGATCGATGAGAGCGCGAAACAGGCGCCACGTGTTGCGACCAGACATCTGGCGTGCAGCCGTGTTGCACCTGTCCACCCAGTTAGTGTCGGCTAGCTGAGCAGCATATTCCGCAGCTTGCTCCGTGAGTTCTAGGATGCGTTTCTTGAGGCGTCTGTTATGTTTCTGTTTTTTCCATCGTTTGGTGAGGCTGCGGCGGGCCTGCCAAAGATGGAGGAGGTGGTTGTCTACGTACGTTTGAGTTTCCGTGAGCTGTATCAGCTGTTCGTGTTGTTTCAGTGTAGACGTCAGTGATTTAGACAAGGTGTCGTATCCCGACTGGAGAGGGTCTACAATAGGTAGAGTGGTGCGGAAAGTTGTCCAGTCTGGGATACGAGCTTGTGTAAGTGGGCGTTTTAAGGGACGCATGTACACAGTTGTGTTTAATACACAATGATCACTACCGAGAGTGTCCTGTGTGTTCAGCCAGTCGGCATGGCGTATGTTGCGTGTAATTGTGAGGTCCGGGCAAGTATCTCGTTGAACAGAGTTGCCTACACGTGTTGGGCTGGCGGAATCAGTGTGGAGGGTGAGTCCAAGTGTAGAAAGAAGTTCCGCAAGCTTCCTTCCACGCGTGTCCTCTCGTGGGTAACCCCATAACCTGCTTGGGGCATTGAAGTCGCCGACGATCAGGAGGGGGTCTCGTCCTGCCACCTGCATAGCTTGTGTGAAAGTTTCGCTGAACGTGAGGTTCTTAAGCTTTGGGGGACAGTAAATGTTTAAAATATGAACAGGTGGGTCAGATCGCCTTATAGGCAGCACCGACACCATTGTGTATGGGAAAGGCGGTGTTGTGGGGAGTGTGACTTCCTGGGCGGTATATTGCTTGTGAACAAGTATACATGTCTCCGGGTTGTGTTGAAATGTAGTGTAATTTGTGAGTTTGACGTCTGAGCCGGGTTCCTGAAGGGCAACCACGGCAACAAGGAACTCAAAGGTCTCAAGATAGAGGCGGAAATGAGCCCGCTTCTTGTGGTTCTTGAGACCTCTGCAGTTCCACTGTGTTAGTAACAACGGCTGAGTTGCTCTCAATGTGCATGCCAATGGCTACTAAGGGGAATTGAGAGGCGGAGAATTCGGCTTTTACTTTCTTACGGCTTGCGCTTCGTATCTACTTCCCATTTTTTACTACCTTGAGTTCATTCATGGTATATAGAAGTTCATTGTATTCGTGGCACTGCGGCTCAACTCGCGCTAAACCTCTCTAAAGCTAAGGAGCTTACACACAGCGAGTATAACGTAGCAACCCTTTCTTGTCAGATAGTGCTCAATGTACATGCCAATGGCTGCTAATTGTGATCGCAGACTGCGCGTTAACTAAAAGCCGAATGCTCCTGTCTCTGATTCCCCATTAGCAGCCATTGACACGTACATTGAGCACTATTTTTTATTGTTCAACAACGCACAGAAGAAGTCTGTCACCGGCACCACCTTGGAGGTCAAAATGTTATACTTGTTACAGACTACGAGGTACGAACGGGTGCCGCTATAAAGAGCTTCGCCCCTAAAATAGCGGCAGACTTCCTAGAGATTAGTCCCGAGGCAAAAGCCTGGGCGGCAGCCCTGGAGTCAGTAAATATCTCTGGACGCGAAGGGTCCGTCATCGCCAAGGCTATCGCTACCTGCACTGTTACGGAGGCAGACGCTTTCCTCAGAGAATCTGAGTTGAGTCAACACCACCTAGATTTTGTTTCAAGGCCTCGGCAAGCCTCCGTCTCGTCAGCGTGACGTCACTGCTGTGAGATCTGTGAGAAAGCAACGCTCGACTGGCTGAGGTCGGAATGGCTTGCGGATTCCGTTCACTAAATAAACAGACAATCTTTTTTGCTTCGAAACAAGTTTTCAGTAGGCAAACTGTAGAAAATTATTACCTACTGTCTAACAAAAAAAGCTTAGCAATATTCTATCTTTCAAATGATGTACTTATTTACTTAATTTATTCACGTTTTAAACATTTTTGTGCACAGCCGAGCGAAGTTGGCAGCGCATGACAGTGCGTCTGGCGACATTGATCTTACTGCTCGATCGCTCTGCTGGCTGTTGTGGTTGTAGGCTAGTTGCATTTTGTTACCGCTCACGCTGTTTTTTCTTTCTCTTGTGCTGTGTGAGCATGGTTGGGTAAACTACGCAATATGCCTGGATGCTGCTGTGCACCGGGGTGCAACTCTAAGTATGCTCATGGACCTAAAGCGCGCGTCTATCGGTTTCCGATGGACGCCGGCCAATGAACCGCATGGACGCGAGCATGGACGCGACTGGCACCTGTTGAAGTCCTTGACAAGCCCCTATTTTCACTATTTATTCTCAGTAAAACAGCCCCCTCCATCCGGATTTTGGGGGGGGGGGAAGGGGCCTCCTAACCCCTCCCCCCAAGCCACGGGCCTGCTTCTAGGTGTAAATCTCTAAGAAAAAAAAATGCTACAAGTGCAAATGGGCCGCGGAACGACAAAACGCGAACGTGTGCCGGTCATTTGAGTGAAGCCAGCTTTCAGGCAGATCTCACACTGATGACGTCACGTAGGCTTGCGGAGGCCTGAAAAAAAGTCTAGGTAGTGTTGGTTGAGCACGCGACCGCGATGATCAACGACCACAGCTGCAAAACGATCAGAGCGGCCATACTGCGCCGCATCGACGAAATCTACACAGCCCGTGGACCTAGCCACGAAATCAAGGAAAGACTTGGCCCGTGCCTTTCGCCGGCCAACATTGAACTGTGGATGAACCTTACGCGGGAAGGGCGCCACATAGTACGTGTCCTTCATTATTTGTGATAAGAAGATCTTCTGCTCCTCCCCTGCCGTATGATGATATCCCAGCGACTGTAGGAGACGCTGCCCAGCTTTTGTGGAGGAGAGTCGCGTGACCTGAGCTAGTGTTTGTGCCCGGTCACCTCCATGAGGGTGTTGTGCATGCCCCGACTCATGAGCCGGTCCGTGCTGGTGCTCATAGGTGCACCTAGTACACTTTTCATGCTTTTACGCTTTAAAGTGTCGAGTTTATCTTTATTGCGTTTAGACCAATTCAGCGAGGGTGCCACGTAGTTAATGTGGCTGATGAGGAATGGTTGTCGCAACGTGGGAATTCTGTTGATATTTTGTGCTGAGTGTACTGTGCACCCATATAAGTAATGCAAATGTGAACAAGGCATGAGAAAAAAAAAGAGACCAATAAGAGCACCTAGCGCGACACATGTGTGTCACGCAAGCACTTTTGCATTGCAGTAAAAACGTAAACAAACCAGCTGAGAAAATATGCGGTGATGTACGCATCATAAACCGAATTGTGGCCGTCCGATGTGCGTATGTGATAAATTTACATATGTCCATTGGCACAGATGCTCCATCATAACGTAATCGATTTCGACCGGCTTAAAGTTATGTGCCAGGTAGAAATACCTGTTGTGTAAGCGCTTGTCCCAGGGTCAGTGGACGAACGCCTTGCAAAAAAAAAAGGTGGTTTAGTGCTCTTCAAACGGCAACATGGCGTGAACTATATATAGACGAGTAATCACGATCAGTTGCATCGATTATGATTGTTATTGAACCGACGCCACTAAAGGAAATATTGAAAATCACATATTTCATTTTGAAGTCGTCGCACAATGCTTAGTGATATTTCACTAAAAAGGCTTATTTTAGTGTTGTTCAGCGTGCTTATTGTCCTTTTTTGTCTTTATTTCATACAAATACTACGAAGTGATAACTAATTTATGTTAGAAGCCCGTGAAGAAAAACATCGAGGATGCATTGCACTCCCATGTGAAAGCAGTCTAGCACGCAATTCACTCGCATTAACTTGGCAGAGAAAACCTTCTTGCCTGCTCAGGCACAGATTCGCACAGACACATTCATAGATAGTAGTGGCCCGTGTTCCAGAAAAATGAGTCCCTCTTGGACAAAAATTAATATTCAAGGACGGACGGGGTCACGCCAACACCGTGGGTGCAAGTTGCCGAAGGAAGCAAAAAACTTACCTACAGCTTTTTTCACCCCCAGTTTAACCACGTACATCGCCATAGCATTTTTTAAGGACAGCGTAGGCAATGACCCCCTTTGTTCAAAAGTGTATGTGCGCTATGTGCATTTATTTCAATGAACCAAGACCTTGAATTAAACTTTGGCTTTTACCTTCAATTCATTGACAAGCAAGATGGCGCAAGACGCACATTCGGTACTTACAAAATCACAAGAATCAAAATTGACGAAGTCCATTTTGGATCTCTTCTCTATTTTTAGCACCGGTTTCTAATTGCCATAGTTACAGAATCAACGAAAAAATTCGCTTAAAAAGTTTCATAAAACAACAAAAAACTGCAAACGGCCTCAAGAACGATTCCTTTCTTTTCAATACTATTAAAAACGTGGTAATGTTTGTTTTTGTACAACCATAATTACCACACAGAAACGTCGCCTTTGAGAGATGTACATTGCTTCTTGATAAACTCCGAAAAGAGTGTGATGGGGGTTACGATTTCAACAACATATATATTGCTAGGCTGATGCTGAATTCCATGCCTTGTCAAGTTCAGTTATCGAGCTTAGGTTTCTTTATTTCAATACCAATAAACTATTTCAAGATAATAGTTGTATGCGTGAAAATTATCCCCATTGCTTCGGAACTACTTACATTGTAGCGCCGAGGCATGGAAAATAAAGGTAATGCGTCCTCGTGGGTGGAGCTTATATTTTTCTTATATTTTTCGCAGTCTATAATGAGATATCATACACTTTCTGCGATACATTTCTTCAACCAGTCGCATTGGTCCTTGTCTTGTGGCGTGAGATTATGCGCTAGCGATACCATCCATGCTCTTTGGACTTGCCATATGCCAAGCGCCAGTATCATGGTCCAAAGAGGAGCTACGGCAGTACCAGGAATGCCGGCGCGCGTAGAAGTGCGCGTGTGGATGTCGCCAAGAGTCAATGCGACAATGGAATGCAAAACTTTATCACAAATAGTTTTTTTCCGGTGAAGGTGGAGCCGTCAGTTCAAGGCCCCTGTGGCCTTTGCCATCTTGCAAGCTCTGTCGATCAGCTTGAGCTGTTCTTCAGGCTTAGAGCAGGACAGCGCAGCCTCACACTGCTCCGGTGTTGGTGTACAGTTTCTTGGCACTACCTGTGTGTGTTGGCAGGTCCATGTCACGTGGTAAAGTGTGGGGTGTTCTCTGCATAGCGGGCATTTGTTGGTGTATATTCCCGGATAGATTTTACTCAGAAGACCGAGATTGGGGTACGTATTAGTCTGCAGCTGTCTCCAGGCAACCGACTGCTCTCTGTTGAGGTCTTTGTGGGGAGGGGGTATATCCTCCTCAGGGCTCTTTGGTGTTCTAAAACTGCTCCATACCGTCTAGTAACTGCGGCTGGTTCCTCGTCGTTGTGCGCCGCCCGGTCGGCGTATTCTCGGGCAATGTCTTCAGCACGCTGGTTCCCTGTCACAGTTTTATGGCCTGGTGTCTACGTAGTGAAGCAGCTCGAGAAGTTGATTTTTCTTCCCTTGAGTATGCGGATGGCAGCACTGGATATGCGTCCACTGCTGTACCGTCGACACGCATCTTGCGAGTCAGTAACTATTTCTGTAGTAGACTCTTCGCTCTGGTGTGTGATGGCGAGCGCGATCACTACTTCCTCAGCCTCGAGGATGTTGTTGCTTTTGATCGAAGCGCTGTTGACTTCCCTAAGTTGGTGATCAGCAGCGCTTACAACTGTCCCGGAGTGCTCTCTGTATGTGGTCGCGTCAACGTACAATACGTCGGTTCTCGCCTTGAAATTTATTTCTTGTGCTTCTGGTCTGGCTTTTCTTCGAGCCTTATGGATTTCTGGATGCATGTTTCGAGGTATTTGGCTGACTTCAATGATCTGGCGAATGTTCTTTGGTATGCTCGCCATGTTATTGATTTCTCCGCAAGCATCCCTCATGCCCAATGTCTGCAACTTGCACCTGCCCGTAGCAGTCAACAGTAATCTCATTTTCTGCGCTACAAGATGCGCCTCGATGTGTTCTTGAACTGTGTTGTTTATCCCGAGTTTAAGAAATTTTTCTGTCAAGGTGCTGACAGGTAGACCCAGGGCGCACTTGTAGGCTTTTCTGAGGATTGCCTCTAATTGTTCTTTTTCCTGTGGGAGTGGTGTTTGGTAGGGGACACTGTATACAATCCTACTGACCACGAGGGCCTGTACAAGCCTACAAGTGTCCTCCTCCTTCATACTTCGTCTTTTGTTAGAGATTCTGGTGATCATCCTCGTCATTTGCGCTGTCTGATGGTGTGGTCTATACGACAGTTGCTTTGTATCCAGATGCCGAGAATCTTAATTCGGGATACTTCTAGAATTTTCTTCCCCCCCCCCCTATATAGACGTCTATGGAGTTTTGCAGATCGTATCCTCGTCTGTAGATTATCAGGACTTCTGATTTCCCCGGAGAGCAGACGAGGCCACTCAATGCGCCAAAGATTGCCGAGCAGGCGAAGCGAAACGCAAGCGCGACGCCTCACCGTCGGAACGCTTTCCCAGATTCTCGGGTATTCTGATTTCAGATTCTGTTGGAAGGGCTCAGACATTTTGTTTCACCGATCCGTGCGTTGTTTCAGTACTCATTGAATAGAAAAATGATGCTTTTAATAGTAATACTTTCACTGCAATTGAAATGTTTGGATAACGTTTGTTGCTCGGTTTTTCAAATTTCAAGTGAACTAATACTTTGCCTAGCACGTCTTTTGTGGTTATACAGGTTGGTCTTGATGTTTTAAAAACCATTCGTTCGCGAAGCGAAAAAATCAGTCATGCGATTGTTTACCTGACTTCGAGGCTACTGAGAACACATACGGAGACGGCTCTATGCTCTCCCATAGTAGAGTACCAAGTACTCAAAATTGTATGCTGAAAATCGTTAACCAATTTATCTAAACACTTCGTGGCTTTTGTGATAAGCGAGTTGACTGACACCAAAGTACAATTTGGCTAACTAGCGGAATCATTATACTTTACCAATGGTGCTTTATTGTTTTGACTAAATTAAGCAAATTAATCAAAAATAATTGTGTTTGGCCACATGCTACGCATTGAGGCACCCTACTCAGGGTGATAAACTGCCAGTGTATCGGTTCTGAATATTTATCCTTTCTTATATAAACTTAAATAGCGCAGAATAGGGCACAATGCTTACGCACACATGACTCCAGATTTCACTATCAGTTTTCGTGAGGTTAAGACGTTTTGCAATTTTAATCCTAAAGGGCAGAGTTAAGATGCAGAAAGAGAACTGGCAAATCGCAAGAACGAAGGTAACGAGTGCCAGTGGCAATCGTAATGGAATAAACCGAAGAAAACGTGCATGTTTGTCGTTATACTTTGAAAAAAATGCCAAATTGTAAATTTCCATAGCTACAGATACGCGTGTAAGCTTCAGGCTGACATCTCTATATTTTTGGATTAGATAATCTTCTTAGAAGAAGAGACCGTACCATTCTATGGTCACAGGTACGATGCAGTGACCATAGAATGGTACGGTCTCGAATTCGCCTAGGCTTGAAGAAGGAACGACAGAACTTGATACGCAAGAAGCCAATCAATCAGCTAGCACTGAGAGGGAAAGTACAGGAATTCAGAGTGTCATTGCAGAACAGGTACTCGGCTCTCAGTGAGGAAACCAACCTTAGCGTAGATACAATGAATGATAATCTGACGAGTATCATTATGGAGTGTGCAGTGGAAGTTGGAGGCAGGGTAGTTAGACAGGACACTGGCAAGCTTTCACAGGAAACGAAGAACCTAATTAAGAAGCGTCAAATCATGAAAGTGTCAAGTACAACAGACAAAATAGAACTGGCAGAGCTTTCGAAGTTGATTAATAGACGTAAAGTATGCGATGTAAGAAGGTATAACATGGAGAGAATTGAACACGCTCTGAAAAACGGAGGAAGTGTCAAAGCATTGAAGAGGAAACTTGGGATAGGCAAAAGTCGGATGTATGCACTAAGGGACAAAGAAGGCAAAATAACTACCAATATGGATAGGATAGTTAAGATAGCGGAGGAGTTTTACAGGGATCTGTACAGTAGCCGAGACAACCACGACCTTAATACTATAAGAACTAGCAGTAACCCAGATTACACCCCACCAGTAATGATAGAAGAAGTCAGAAAAGCTTTGGAGAGCATGCAAAGGGGCAAAGCTGCTGGTGAGGATCAGGTAACATCAGATCTGCTGAAAGATGGAGGACAGATTGTGTTAGAAAAACTAGCCACCCTGTTTACGAGGTGTCTCCTGGCGGGAAGAATACCAGAGTCTTGGAAGAACGCTAACATCATCTTAATACATAAGAAAGGAGATGACAAGGACTTGAAGAATTACAGGCCGATCAGCATGCTCTCTGTAGTATACAAGCTATTTACAAAGGTAATTGCTAACAGAGTAAAGAAAACATTAGAATTCAATCAACCAAAGGAACAAGCAGGATTTCGAACAGGCTACTCAACAATTGACCACATTCATACTATCAATCAGGTAATAGAGAAATGCTCAGAGTATAACCAACCACTATACATAGCCTTCATAGATTACGAGAAGGCGTTTGATTCAGTAGAAATATCAGCCGTCATGCAAACACTGCGGAATCAGGGCGTAGATGAAGTATATATAAACATTCTGGAAGAAATCTACAGGGGATCAACTGCTACCATAGTGCTTCATAGAGAAAGCAACAGAATACCAATCAAGAAGGGTGTAAGGCAGGGGGACACAATTTCCCCAATGCTGTTTACCGCGTGCTTACAGGAGGTTTTCAGAAGCCTAGAATGGGAACAGTTAGGGATAAGAGTCAATGGAGAATACCTTAGTAACCTGCGCTTCGCCGATGACATTGCATTGCTGAGTAACTCAGGGGACGAATTGCAACTCATGATTACGGAGTTAGACAAGGAGAGCAGAAAAGTGGGTCTTAAAATTAATCTGCAGAAAACGAAAGTAATGTACAACAACCTCGGCAAAGAGCAGCGCTTCGAGATAGGTAATAGTGCACTTGAAGTTGTAAAAGACTATGTCTACTTAGGGCAGGTAATAACCGCAGAGCCGAACCACGAGATTGAAGTAACTAGAAGAATAAGAATGGGGTGGAGCACATTCGGCAAGCACTCTCAAATTATGACAGGTAGATTGCCACTATCCCTCAAGAGGAAGGTATATAACAGCTGTATCTTGCCGGTACTTAGCTACGGAGCAGAAACCTGGAGACTTACAAAGAGGGTTCAGCTTAAATTGAGGACGACGCAGCGAGCAATGGAAAGAAAAATGGTAGGTGTAACCTTAAGAGACAAGAAGAGAGCAGAGTGGATTAGGGAACAAACGGGGGTTAAGGATATCATAGCTGAAATCAAGAAGAAGAAATGGACATGGGCAGGGCATGTAGCGCGTAGACAGGATAACCGCTGGTCATTAAGGGTAACTGACTGGATTCCCAGAGAAGGGAAGCGGGTTAGGGGGAGACAGAAAGTTAGGTGGGCAGATGAGATTAAGAAGTTTGCGGGTATAAATTGGAAGCAGCAAGCACAGGACCGGGTTAACTGGCGGAACATGGGAGAGGCCTTTGTCCTGCAGTGGACGTAGTCAGGCTGATGATGATGATGATGATGATGGTCACCTATATGGTCTTGTCCAGCCTGTGTAATAGCTGAAGCCCTGCCGCGGTGGTCTAGTGGCTAAGGTAGTCGGCTGCTGATCGACAGGTAACAGGATCGAATCCCGGCTGTAGTGGCTGCATTTCCGATGAAGGCGGAAATCTTGTAGGCCCGTGTGCTCAGATTTGGGCGCACGTTAATTAATCCCAAGTGGTCGAAATTTCCGGAACCCTCCACTACGGCGTCTCTCATATTCATATGGTGGTTTTGGGACGTTAAACCCCACATATCAATCGTAAATATACTTCGAGGGTACAGAAAAGGCACAGTATCACTGACTGCACCTACCCTTTAAATAACGAGAAATTTTGAAGTTCTTATTCATGTTTACTTCCCTTGCATTCGATAAGTAGCCGAGCACTTTTCTCCATAACTGAGATGTGATCATCAGAAACAGGTTCTTTTCAGCCTCAACCTCAAGCTTTCTTTTGAGTCGTTTCAAGATCATACCTTTTCACGTCATACTTGCTTGAAGCTGCTTTCGAGGCGGCCAGAAAATATAAAGCCTAAAATGGGAGTGAACAAATGGCCACTTATACCAAATAGCAAAACGAGGACTGCGTACTGCTTCCACTTGACAGCGACGCTCATCTAGGAAAGTGCTTTTCCATTGTTCATACATTTTATTATTCAAAGCTTTCTTTGTGATCATCCTTCTCCTCCACCCCCTCCGCCTCCAATCTGCGCGAATTACGTACAATTCGATACCATCTTTCATTGATAGTACTCACGCAAAAGCTTTTCTTCCCTATGAAATGTGTCAGCAGTTGCTTAAAAAATGTTGCTTCTGTTTGATTTTATTTTTCATAAAGTATACATAGGCGTATACACTCATGTTGCTTTCTACTAATGAGTAATGAAGAAGTTAAATAAAGGCTTAGTACTAGCTATACAAAATTTTTTAGTTTAAGTAATCTCCGCAATAAATATTTTAAGAATATCCAAAAGCACCATAGAGGCATTTGGCCTATAAGTGAAATCAAAAGTTCATTGACAATTACAAAACAATCCGGAAGGTTTGTTCGCAATCAATGCAAAAAAGAAAGGTTACACACGAATAAGTTTTATGTGGTGTCGCGCTTTGTTGGTACAAGCACAACCGAATCATTCATCCCAACTGTCGCACTTATGCATTTTTGATGATTTTTGTCAACTTAGAAGATTTATTAAATAATTTCTTGAACTTTTTGAGGATATCATTCTATCTATCTATCTATCTATCTATCTATCTATCTATCTATCTATCTATCTATCTATCTATCTATCTATCTATCTATCTATCTATCTATCTATCTATCTATCTATCTATCTATCTATCTATCTATCTATCTATCTATCTATCTATCTATCTAGCCGCTTACGACTTTTAGCTCTCGTCGCCGTTTCAATAATGGTGTCGATATCAAACTTGGTATGGCATACCATCACTGTATGAAGAACATATTTGACTTGTCATATTATCAGCATCATGACACGTATCTCATCTCATGAATGTCGTAACTTACATGTCATGGTCCTGCAGCTCTTGTGGTGGTTTCGTTCACATGGCATGTTGCAAAACTGGTATGGTTGTAAATGATCACATGGCGAACACAAGCGACAGACCCTAACATGAAAATTATGACATGCGTGTCGTGTAACAACATGACTAAATGCCACGCTCAATGTCCACTCGCGGCTATTTCGCTAGCGTCACATATACCAAATTCGGTATTGCAGTACGTGAATGGTTGACGAAGGTATGTGACTAGTGCAAACATGATAATCATTAGATGCGTGTCATGTAACAGCATGAATACATGTCACACTGATGATGCGCTTGCGGCCGTGTCGCTAGCTTCACATATGCCAAACTTGGTATTACGTGACGCCAATGGATGACAGAGGTATGTGACTGGTGAAAACATGATAATCGTGAGATGCGTGTCATGTGAGAACATGACTACGTGCCACAGACAAGGTGCCAATTCATTTCGACGTGACGCGGTGCGCGTGCTCCCCGGCGTTCATTTCATCACGTCACGCCGGCGTGGACACGCCATGCACCGGTCCTGCCGTTTACTCGCAGGCGCGCGCCGCGCTGTGTTGCTTTGACGCATGCGCGTTTCAGAGCGGCCAGCGTTTCCCGCCACGAAAAAAACTGAGACGCAGTGTTGTCTGGGTAACGCATCGGCGCGAAATGCAGTATGTCGCATTTCGCACCAGGTGCCGTCGGGCAGCGCAAACGGACGCTGGTCGCGCGTGGCGTCAGACTATAGAGTGCTCGCGTTTCGCTAACGTTCCGTCGCTGTGCCCAGCATGCGCGGGCGTCAACGCTACATTGGAGTAGCCCCGCCGTGGTGGTCTAGTGGCTAAGGTACTCGGCTGCTGACCCGCAGGTCGCGAGTTCGATTCCCGGCTGCGGCGGCTGCATTTCCGATGGAGGCGGAAATGTTGTAGGCCCGTCTACTCAGATTTGGGTGCACGTTAAAGAACCCCAGGCGGTCAAAATTTCCGGAGCCCTCCACTACGGCGTCTCTCATAATCATATGGTGGTTTTGGGACGTTAAACCCCACATATCAATCATTTATTCTTTCACGTGCACCCAAATCTGAGCACACGGGCCTACACCCCACAAATAAATTAATCATCTACATTGGGGGATATGCGCTCGGGGCCATTTTGCTAGCTCCACATATACCACAATTGGTGTTACGTGACGTCGATGGATTACGAAATATATGTCTGGTGCAAACATGATAATTCTGAAACGCGTGTCATGTAAGAACACGACAACATACCATGCTTGTAGCATGCCCGCGGCCGTTTCGCTAGCTCCACATATACTAAATTTCGTATCACGTGATGTGAATAGATGACGAACGTAAACGACCTTTTCAAACATGATAGCCATGACACGGAAGTCATGTACGACATCATTTACCTCCACCTCGTAACGTTGTGCTGATTTTAAAGTGACTTATCAAATTTTTCATTCGTGCTCGCATATCATCGATTCCAACTGTACGTGGGATCTGCCAATTTTTATCCTTACACGCTCAGATTTTGGCACAGAAAAAAAAATGGCAGATCCCACAGCGAATTTTTTGTATCACTTGTATTTCTCTCACAGAAAGCACATGAAAGCTTTACCATCTTCTACTCGGGGGTTAAAACATTACGCGGGCATTTTAAAAACTTAAAAGAAACAAAAAGGCAAGACCACAAGCGCGTCTAATTTTGCGTCTCAATCAGTGGTGGTAGGAGAGGGGGGTTCGATCTTCCTTCTTGACACTTTTTATTTTGCATGGGCACACACACACACACAACATACAAGCACAATAATCATCGTATTATATTATTATTATTATTATTATTATTATTAATATAAATATTATTATTATTATTATTTGGGGTTTTGCGTCCGAAAACCACGATAATATTATTAGAGATGCCGTAGTAGAAGGCTCCATAAAGTTTGATCATATGGCGTTTTTTAACGTCTGATGACATCGTACAGTACACTAGCTTTGACTATTTTACCTTCATCAAAATGCAACTGTCACACGCACAAACATACATGTAAAGCGAACGCAAACAACGAAACCGCCCTTTAAAAAAATTTTGCTTTATCTGAAATGAGTGTCTCTGTATTGGTGCATCTCATAAAATTTTCCTCCTCAGTGTCTATGAATTAGAGTGGAAATCCGAGGTCACAGAGTCTAAACAAAAAATAAACGCCGTAAACGTGTAAAAGAACTTGCTAATCAGCTAATTTCAATCATACACATGGTTCATTCCTTTTTTGCCAAAATGTTCTGCCACATCTCGTGAAGCAGTTTGACGATTCGGACAGTCAAACAATTGCGATGGGCGTGATGATGCTTATTTATTTATTTTATGTTATCGACGACAAACGTAGGTGCACCGCACCTATCGATCGAATCACTGAACAAAGGGAGGTTGCAAACTGTATTACTGTCACGCAGTTTATTGAAGTACAGACCTACTGGAAGGCCGAGGGACGCCAGAAGAGCGAGGAACGCCAACAGGCCGAAAATAAAATTTTAACAAACGCAACGCTGTGGCTTGCCGCTTGCACCAACGCTGTGGCTTGCCGTTTCATGCTGCTTCGTCGTCGTTCGCATAGTTCCCTACATTGGCCCCCGGTGAATAGCGTAGCCAACCTGGCGACTTAAGGTGTAGTCACTATAGCGGGGTCGCAATACGGCTTCAGGCGACTCACATGCACAATTTCTCGGCCACGACGGCGTAAGTCATGAGACTGTGTCAAAGGCTCAATCTCATAATTGACTGGTGACGTACGGGCGAGAATGCGGTAGGGCCCGTGGTATCGTGCCAGTAATTTCGACGAAAGGCCAGGAATGCTCGGTGGAATCCAGAGCCAAACGAGAGCGCCAGTCGCGAAAGTAGAGAGATGTCGGTCGGTGTCATGCCGTAGCTTCTGGTGGCCTTGGTCCTCGGTTGTCAGTGAACAGGCCAATCGTCTGCAATCTTCTGCGTACCTGGCAACATCAGAAATTGCAGTGTACTCAGAGGAGTCGGGCGTGTATGGGAGGATAGTGTCCAGCGTGCACGATGGTTCGCGTCCGTACAACAGAAAGAAAGGGAGAACCCTGTTGTCGCGTGCGTAGCGGTGTTATACGCATACGTGACGAATGGAAGGACAGTGTCCCAATCGGTCTGGTCTGAAGCTGTGTACATCGTCAACATATCACCGAGAGTGCGATTAAATCGTTCTGTGAGGCCATTCGTCTGCGGGTGATATGCTGTCGTCATGCGATGAACCATGTTGCACTGAGCGAGCAACGCTTGAATGGCGTCAGACAAGAAAACACGCCCCCGGTCGCTCAAAAGTTCGCGGGGAGCACCATGGCGAAGAACAAAGTTGCGCAGGATGAAAAACGCAACTTCCCTCGCGGTTGCTGCGGGTAGTGCTGCCGTCTGCGCGTAACGCGTGAGGTGGTTCACGGCGACAATTATCCACCTGTTTCCAGAAGACGACGTGGGAAGTGGTCCGTATAAGTCGATACCGACGCGGTCAAACGGACGCGCTGGACAAGGCAGAGGCTGAAGTGTACCGGCAGGGCGTTGAGGTGGGACTTTACGTCACTGGCATGCAGTACAAGCACGTACGTACTTGCGGACAAATGTGTACTTGCCGCGCCAGTAGTACCGCTGACGTAAACGGTTGTACGTTTTGAGAGCGCCAGCGTGAGCGCTTTGCGGGTCGTTGTGGAAAGCAGTACAGATTTCCGAGCACATGTGGTTGGGTATCACTAACAGCCACTTCCGACCTTCAGACGTGTAATTCCGCCGATAGAGTAGGTCGTCTCGAATAGCGAAATGTGTGGCTTGACGGCGGATAGTTCTTGAGACCAAATTAGTTAACGGATCAGTCAGAAAGGCGAGGAGTTGGGAAATCCACACATCTTTGCGTTGTTCCGATGCCATGTCTGTGAAGTCGATTGGTGTTATGTCAGCTGAAGAAGGTGACGAAGGGGTTGGGTCAGCCGGTAGCGGCGAGCGGGATAGTGCATCAGCGTCGGAGTGCTTGCGGCCGGATCGGTATACAACACGAATGTCGTATTCCTGTAGGCGAAGCGGCCAATGACCAAGGCGCCCCGACGGGTCTTTGAGCGATGATAGCCAGCATAGAGCGTGGTGGTCCGTGACGACTTCGAAAGGGCGGCCATAAAGGTATGGGCGGAACTTCGTCAAAGCCCAGACAATTGCGAGGCACTCTTTTTCCGTGACGGAATAATTACACTCGGCTTTCTTGAGGGTTCGACTCGCGTAAGCGACAACGTATTCTTGGTACCCTGGTTTTCGTTGAGCCAATACAGCACCAAGACCGACACCACTGGCGTCGGTGTGGACCTCACTAGGCGCATCAGGGTCAAAATGACGTAGTATTGGAGGTGATAGTAATAACCGCCGAAGCGCGGTGAAGGATTCGTCGCACTCTTTTGACCAAGCAGAAATGCCTTTGGAGGTTGTCAACAGGTTGGTAAGAGGCGCGATGATGGAAGAGAAGTTGCGCACAAATCGACGAAAGTATGAGCACAGGCCGATAAAACTTCGAAGCGTCTTGATGAAATTGGGCTTCGGATAGTCGGCCACGGCGCGGAGTTTCGCCGGATCCGGGAGAACACCCTCTTTGCAGACGACGTGACCCAGTATAGTGAGCTGACGTGCGGCAACATGGCACTTCTTGATGTTAAGTTGAAGGCCAGCAGAGGTGAGACACGTGAGAATAGCACGAAGACGAACAAGGTGAGTTGAAAAGTCGCGAGAAAAAACGACGATGTCGTCTAGGTAGCAAAGGCACGTGTTCCACTTGTATCCGCGAAGGATGGTGTCCATCATCCGTTCGAAGGTAGCTGGGGCGTTGCAGAGTCCAAACGGCATGACGTTAAACTCATACAGCCCATCAGGTGTTACAAATGCAGTTTTCGATCGGTCAGGATCAGCCATTGGAACTTGCCAATATCCTGAGCGTAAATCTAAAGAGGAGAAATATTCTGCCCCTTGCAAGCAATCGAGAGCGTCGTCGATGCGTGGCAACGGGTACACATCCTTCCGAGTTATCTTATTGAGCCGGCGGTAGTCGACACAGAATCGGACAGACCCATCCTTTTTGCGCACAAGTACAACAGGGGACGACCAAGGGCTCTGCGATGGCTGGATGACACCACGCTTGAGCATATCGTCGACTTGTTCGTTGATATTACGGCGCTCTTCCGCTGAAACTCGATATGGTCGTTGGCGTAAGGGAGCATGAGTACCGGTGTCAATGCGGTGCGTGATGTTCGCTGTGCGACCCAAAGATGGTTGAGCGCAATCGAAGGCAGAACGGAACTCTCGAAGAAGGGACAAGAGTTCCCTTCTTTGTGTCGGTGATAGCTCAGCAGCAACAGAGGGCTGGAATGAGTCTGGCGTGGGCAGTGTGGCCACAGGTGGCGTCATAGCATTGAGCTGGAGGTGAGGTGCGTGTTCGGCGAACTCTAGAGGGCGCAAGAGGTCAACGTATTGTATGTTACCCAAACATTCTCCGCGAAGTAAGGTAACTGGCGACGATAGCGAGTTCGCGACGAGCATGGCGGTAGCACCGGATTCCATGGTGAGTACGGCAAAGGGCAGGTGTAGGCTACGGTGGCGGGTAAATACGTCAGACGGGGTGAACAAAACAGTTCCGGCAGGAGCGGCCGTACAGGCCAGGGCTACAAGGGTGGATGTTCTCGGTGCTATTTCTGTGTCTGCAACAACGACAAGTTTGTAAGGTTCAGGAAGAGAATCCACCAAACAAGAGGTTGGCAGTGGTGTAAGGGCAACTTCTGCACGTGAGCAATCTATGATGGCCCGATGACGCGAAAGAAAGTCCCATCCAAGAATGACTTCGTGGGAGCATGATGCCAGCACTAAAAATTCAATGGCATAAAGTTCACCTTGGATAACGACACGTGCAGTGCACACAGCTGTAGGTTCTATGCACTGCGAGTTGGCCGTGTGGAGCATCAGGCCCGAAAGAGGCGTCGTCACCTTTTTCAACTTGCGGCATAAGGTCTCACAGATTATGGAAACGGCGGCCCCTGTGTCGATTAGCGCTTGTGCGGCGGTCCCCTCAACATTGACGTCAATAACGTTTTGCGGCGAGAAAGATGGAGGCCTTAAGCAGTTCGAATTGTATGCAGCTGTTGCCTCCGGAGCTGCAGCGATCAGTTTCCCTCTTCCGTAACAGGTCGGCGACGCATAGGTGACAGGGAGCGTCGTCGGGGCGATGGTGACCGATGGTTTGCGTAAGGTCGAGGACCGTCAGTGGTGTACCTTGATGGCGTCCTAGACGACGACGCCATTGGCCTGCCCACGGTGTCGACTGGAGGGGGATCTCGGCGACAGTGGCGGGCGACGTGTCCAGCGATACCACAGGCGAAACAGATGGGCCTATTATCCGGCGTCCTCCAAGCGTCTGAGCGACGGTAAAATGGAGCTAAAGATCTCGCGTAGGGATACGGCGCAGCAATTGGGGTTGTAGACACGACATAGGGTGGCGTGGCAGGTTGAGCATATGGCATACGCTGTTGCGTTGGATGAGCAGCGACGGCGGCGTACGTGAGAGGCGTAGTGACTGGTGGTTGCTGATGCACCGGCGGAAGGGCTTCAGCGACTTGGGTCCTAATGACTTGTTGGAGGTCCGGTGCCAAAGCTTGCGTGGGCTCATGTGTCAGTGGCAGCAGTGACAGCTGGCGCGCTACCTCTTCGCGGACGAAGTCCTTGATTGTCGGAAGCAGCGGCTGCTGATCTGTAGGATGGGCAGCTAGGTGCAAGCTTGCGAGCGTGTCTGGCGTCGTGAGGGCTTGACGAGCAATTGCGCGCTGCCTACGCAATTCATCGAAGCTTTGACAGAGGGATACGAGGACAGCGATTGTGGGGGGATTTCTCGCGAGCAACATCTGAAAGGCGCCGTCGTCAATGCCTTTCAATATGTGCCGGATTTTTTCTTCCTCAGGCATGGTAAAGTTGATGCGGTTGCATAGATGCAACACATCTTCAATGTAGCCCGTGTAGGTCTCGCCTGGTTGCTGCGCACGGTGACGTAAACGGTGCTCGGCTTGAAGCTTGCGTGCCGCAGGTCGTCCAAAGACGTCCGTAATAGCCGTCTTGAATGCAGACCACGTAGTAATGTCAGCTGCGTGGTTATTAAACCACAGTTGCGCGGTGTCCGCAAGGTAGAATGTGACGTAGCCCAGCTTACTTGGGTCGTCCCATTTGTTACTTGCGCCGACTTTGTCGTACCTCGCCAACCAATCTTCGACGTCCGACTCAGTAGAGCCCGTGAAGATAGGAGGGTCTCGTTGAGGATACACGGCACCGCAAGTGACATGGACGGTCGAAGGTCCCACCTGGAGAGGCGTCTCGGTGGCCATGTTCGTGTCACGTAGAGGGGGAAGCGTACGGGAGCGAAGTTCCAGGTTTGTACGGGAGTGCACACACCTCCACCAGATGTCACGCAGTTTATTGAAGTACAGACCTACTGGAAGGCCGAGGGACGCCAGAAGAGCGAGGAACGCCGACAGGCTGAAAATACAAAACAAACGCAAGCTCGGGTCGCGCGCGTGCACCAACGCTGTGGCTTGCCGTTTCATGCTGCTTCGTCGTCGTTCGCATAGTTCCCTACATTACCAACAAATGTGGGAATTAATAGTTCTCTTTCATAACAGAGTACTTAAAGGAGTGGTGACACTAAACTTCGAGGCAATCCCAATCCTGTTGTGCGTTTTCTCTGTATACAAGGACTATCCACACGATGAGGCAGACACAACAAACCCGTAGAATATATTTTTGTTCACTTTTAAATGTTTAGTTGAATAGTCATTCTCGCGATTTAGGCAAATCGCTCGCGCAGCAACACTGACATTTCAAAATAGGAGAAGCAACGGCAGTTGTCATGACGTCACACCAGATTTGTAGTGATGTGAGAGACTTCCGCCATCTCCGAAACGCATTTTGTGAACAAAGAGAGAACTAGCATGCCTGCCATTACGAGTGCGCTGGCGTCCCTTGCAGAGGCACTCTGTACGTACGCCAAGCACTCTAGCCCTTTCAGCCCTGGATTTTTTATTTTGGTCGGATACACTTTTCGTGTGCGTTTTTCTCGTAGTTAGGACCTCAGAAGACCACAAACAAAAAATTGAGCCACTGGCACAAATATATTTGCATTAATTAACGTGGCATCAAATTAGGTGATTAAGGCCCAGTGATTGGAAAATGAGAAAATGGCTTCTTTTTTCCTGCCAATCAATGGTGTACACAAAATGGAAACCAACGTCTTACTTTTCAGCCCAATGCTCACTGAAACAGCTTCGGTACGTCATCGCGAAAATGGCGCTTACCTGCCTAAACTTACGCGCCTCGGCTTCACTGAAGACCTCGGTCGCGCTTCTTCTTCTTTGTGGCTGCAGCCTCCACAAACGTGCCGCAATATTGGTGTTATCTGTAGTGGAGATCATTGAAGAGCTATGCCCCCAAGAATGAGCAGTATACGTTACGTTTCCGAGATACTAGGGTAAATGATGGGCGGTG
Organism: Rhipicephalus microplus; assembly: GCF_043290135.1. Taxonomy (NCBI): domain Eukaryota; kingdom Metazoa; phylum Arthropoda; class Arachnida; order Ixodida; family Ixodidae; genus Rhipicephalus; species Rhipicephalus microplus. The sequence goes on from NC_134704.1 coordinate 84,194,735, forward strand.
GTGTCAATTGACATCGCCAGGGCCGAAAGCGCTAGTGCTTTCGGAAAGACACTCGACGCGTCTTTCAGAGACGCTGCGCGCTTCCAACAGCGGGACTGTCTCATCCTCCATCAGTATCTCGGCGCTTATTCCAAACTCGAATGAACACGAGAGCGCGCTGCGAAGTTGCAGTATAAAAAATTCACGGAGGTCACCGCGCCCGCTGTCGCTAACATAAATAGTGAGTTTTCTGCAGCATGATTAGAGTTCGCGCCGCTTTGTAGAAGGGGATCGGGTCGTTGACGCGGAGCATCTTATTTTAGTCACGCCCAGTGGTCCCGCGAGCGCGAGCGGCGTTCTTGAAATGGTCGCGTTGTGTGTGTAATGCACATGGCGCACCGCGTCTCAGGAAAATTTGTTTACATACTTCGGGCACCGCAGCGACATGTAGTCACTGAATACAAGGTCATTTAATAGGTTCGAGGTAACAAGTTAACACTCGTACCTCACCTCAAAAAAAGAAATCTGCTTGGCCATTATTTTTTTCTTCAAGGTGGCACTATCCTACCGTGCTCCTACCGTATACGACTGGCGCTTGGACTGTTTGGACCACCGTACGCAGCTTCTCTATAATGCCGCTAGGTGCCGCATGAGTTGCTGGAGTCGCAAATAAAAGGCCGGCGCATCGAGAGTCGGTAGCTTCCTCGTCCACGTTATGTACATACGTTGTAAACATAAACGCTTGGTTTCCTTCTTACCACGTTTTGCCTTAGCACTGCCTCGATGCTACTGCAGCTGGCCATGGTGACTGTCAGTGCGGTTGTTTTGTTGGCGCTTGGTGCGGCACGTGTGTATAAAAGCAGGCGAAACTCAGCACCATGTGCGTCAAAGCCTTGTGTGCTCACGTGACCAAGTCACCTATGCATCGACGTCACTGCGCGATTCAGCACCGCGAAACCGAAAGTGAAAATGGTCCACATAAGTAGAGAAATAATTAATTATTTAGTGAAAATACACGAACCTTGGTGTGAGTATCACGCTTCCTGGAGCTGAAGGAAACGTTTACAGGAAACAACACGCATGTCACGAATTTGGTGCTGCCACCCCTGTAAGTGTATTCGCAAAGAATGCCCTCGTACTTTTTAATGAATTGGGAAGCGCTTCTATTTGGGTCACTATTTAATTCATAAAATCTGTGAGGGTGGCATCCTAATGATTTTAATGTTACAATTACTAGTTATAGCAAAGCTGCGAGACCTGGCTATGGTGGTTTAGTTGTTATGGGGCTCAGTTGCTTACCCGAAGTTAGCAAGGCTTAATCACTGCTGCGTTAGCGACAATTTAATCCAGGCGAAGTGATAGATATCCGTGTACCAAATTGTAGCTGGCCGTTAAAAAACAGCAGATGGTCGAAATTCACGCAGCCTTTTACTACGGTTTGTCTAAATATCACATTATCTTTTCAGGCCGAACAGAATTCTCTCTTCTCTTTCTTGTACTTTTTTACACGCGGTAAGTCTCGCCATAAATTAAGCCATCTCGCCCCAGTAAACCATTTTACCGGAGAAGCTTAACTAGTATATTAAAACTACGCGCGGTAACCATGCGAAAATACAAAAAACGAACGCGTTACTTCTCAAATCCCTTTTCCCGGTACAACTTCTTTAATATTTGACTAGTCAGCGAAAGAAAACACAAAAAACGTCCGACCACCATCGACTCGAATGTCACTAAGGCTCTTTAGGGGGAGCAGGAATAAATGACGAAGGACAGGGAGGTTAGAAGGCTCTCTAGGAATTTCCGTACATTTAAGGTTGCGGACTTCAAGTGAGAAATCCCTAGTGATTGCCTACAAGCGCCAATATGATTGTAACTATATGAGAAGAGCCTCCACACGCCTGATTGTGATGTACGTTGAATTTCTAGTGCACGATGCTCTTCCCCGAATGGTGACGAATGGGCAAGATTAATGACGTAGAAGGTATCATCTGACTATTCCTTCTGTGTCGCGCACAAAGAAAGTGAAATTTTACAGCCTGCAAAAAAAAAAAAAGATCTTACACGAAGGCGCATGCATGCGCACAATCGCGATTGCCTGGGCGCCCCCCACCAGCCTCCCCTTTTCTTATTATAAAGAAAAGCGACTTGAACAAGCATCATCACCCACTTCCTCTAAAACATTGAATTAAACTTAGTTCACCTATGCGCCATTGGGGCGATCATACGCACATTCGCTAAATCCTAGTGCTGGGTGCATAGTCCAGCAATTTCTCGTAAATCAAATAAACGTTATGTGCGCAACGTTCTTTACCGGTTTTCACCGGTTGGCGACACTTGAATTAAGACATGTGAAGCTTGTGTACGCTGCTTTTCAACTAATGCGTCAAATCGTTGTAAAAAATGGCAGATCCCACGTACCGTAGTAATTGATGATATGCAAGGCACGAATCAGGAAGGTTGATATGCCACTATAAAATCAGCAAAACGTCACAAGGGGACTATAAACTATGCCGTACATGACTTCCACCTCACGATTTTCATGTTCGGACGTGTTATTTACCTTTGTCATCTATTCATGTCACCTGATATCAAATTTGGTACATGTGGAGCTGGCGAAAGGGCCGCGAGCGTGCTATGAGTGCAGCATGTAGTCTAGTTTTACGTGGCACACATCTCATGATTATCATGTTTGCACCAGTCACACACCTTCATCGTCCATTCGCATCCCGTAATACCAAATTCAGTATATGCGAAGCTAGCAAAACGGCGGCAAGCGCATCAATAAGGGCCTAATATCCCCCGACGTAACGTTGACGAGCGCGCACGCAGGGCGCAGCGATACTCTACTAGCAAAAGGCGAGAACCTGTGCGATCGCGTCCGTCGGCGCGACACGGCAGCTACCGTCGCGAAATGCGACTACATTACCCAGGCAGCACCGCGTCTGTCTCTTTTTGTGACGGAGGAACGCGGGGCGCGCTCAAACGCGCATGCGTCAAAAATCTGCGCCTGGCGTGGCATCGTCGGCATGACGTGCCGAAAGGAACGACGGCGCGCACGCACGCCGGGTCACGTCGAAGTGTATTGGCGCGTTGAGTGAGGCATGTAGTCATGTTCTTACAGGACACGCATCTCATGATTATCATGTTTGCACCAGTCGCATACATTCGTCATCCGTTGACATCACGTAATACCGAATTTGGCAAATGTGAAGCTAGCGAAACAGCCCCGAGCGCATCATGAGTGTGGCATGTAGCCATGTAGCTACATGACACGAATGTCACTATTATCAGGTTTGGACGTGTAATGTACCTACGTTGTCTGCTTGCGCCACGTAATACCGAATTCGGTACATGTGAAGCTAGCGAAACGGCCGCGAGCGCATGATGAGCGTATCATGTAGTCATGCTGTTTAATGACACGCATATCATGATTATCGTGTTTGCACCAGTCACATACTTTTGTCATCTATCCATGTCCCGTGATACCAAATTTGGTACAAGTGAAGCTGGCGAGATGGCTGCGAGCGCATCATGAGTGTTGCATATGGTCATGTCCTTACATGACACGCATATCATGATTTTCACGTTAAGGTCTGTCGTTTGTGTTCGCCGTGCTGTCATGTCATACCACATCAATCTTGCAACATGTCATGCAAATGATACACCGCTAGAGCAGCAGGACCATGGAATTTAAATCATGAAATTCATCACATAATATGATTTTCATGTTATTACTAGCCACTTATGCTCGTCATACGGTCAAGTCATGCCATACCAAGTTTGGTATCGACACCATTACCAGAATAGTCGTAAGCGGCTAGATAGATAGATAAACAGATAGACAGATAGATAGATAGATAGATAGATAGATAGATAGATAGATAGATAGATAGATAGATAGATAGATACGCTCAATGTCGCCGAAGTTCGCTAAGAAATGCTTCACAAGTAAATATCGAGTAAACCTTCAATGATATATAATGCCCCCTTCCATCCCTCATCTAATATGGCGATGATGAGGGGAGGAGGGTGATCCTCCTGCCGCTCCTTCCTGCTGCAGTCGTCATTCCGGTGCGTACGCAAGCTTCGAATAAGTCGCCTTTCCCAGAAGGCGCAATGTACTCAGAACGCATATTTTCTGCGGCTGCTTCTTGATCAATTTTCGCTTTTTATACGTGGTGCTTATGAATGCCTGGTGTCCCACGACTGTTAAGAACTCACGAAATTCCCAGGTGAAAAATTGGCCCTGTGTCTGCGTGTTAATCTGCAAATGTCGTCGAAAGACCATAGTTTTGCGTGTGAAGAGAGTGAACAAACATCTATTTGATGTTTTGCACAAGAAAATCGTGAATGGTATTTTGGAGGCGCTGCGTTAGAGTGCCTCGAGCGTGCAGCGGAGGCAAACAAGAGCATCAAGTCACGTCACACGTGAGACATGAGCGCCATCTGGCAGTTTTCTACGAAAACAAAGCGCGTGGCTCTCAGACGGGTGTGTGCGCCCGTCTCAGAGGTGATAATGTGTAGAACTCAAGGCGTCACCACCGTCTCGTTTTAACAAAGCGTTGGTAACACTCTTCTTTTTGTGCAAGCGTTGCATAGTCAGCGCAGCGTGATAAGCACTATGGTCCTTAAAGTTACTTATGTATGCATTTTCTAGTAGAAGACGCACATGCATAATTTATACTAGTTGTTATAGTGCCAAAGACATGCGCAATAATTGCTTTTTAATCGACTATTTCATAAGTATGAACGCTGAATCTTGAGCAACATTGGTGGGCGTTGCGGACGTGGTCGGCCGTTTCAAGAACCCAATGCTGTTAAGAGTCAACAAACAGACAAATGTACAGACAGACAGACAGACAGACACACGGACAGACAGACAGACAGACCAAAATTTTTGCGTCGAAGGTTCCCAAGAAAGACTATCGTCTTTAATAAATGCCCGATGTCGGAACCAAGCGAGCACCCAGCCTACTGCGTAATCACCCCCTCCTTGTGAACTCAAGACTTCAATTAGCAAGAGTAGTGTCTACTTTACAAGATTAGCCGTATTCACCGAGCTAAATACACATTCCCCAAGCCTAAGTCGCGGCAAGTGCTGATTTGCTATTATTTACGCACTAACCCACCACGATCCAGTCCACCACTTTTGATTCGTCTACTTCGAATCTTCCCTTGATGCCATGGTCGAAGCACCAAAACCTTATCGCTCGGCTGCAGCAAAAATATAAGGAGCGATGGCACCTTGTGGAGCCAAGTGGGAATTCCTTAACAGTAATTCCCACTTGCCCTCTTTGCCTACTATGCACCTAGTATTTTTTTATTCGCTTATTTATAAGCCAGTCGAGCAAGGCTACACCGACTGCAGATCTATTCGTGGTAGAGAGGACCTCTAAAAGAGTGGAATCGGAAATTCAAAGGATCACCCTTAGTGTTACTGCCCGTGAAAGTTCACGGTCATATTGTTGGAAACATTGTGCTACGATCAAGAATTCTTTGAGAATATTTAGTTATATTTGTTTGTTTGTATACAAGTACAATCTAAAGACACAGAAAAGGTTACAAATTGGTTGGGAAAATAATGAACATGGCAAACATTATAATAACAGAGAAGTAATTACAAGAAATGTCATTTATTAGGAAAAGACAAAAAAGAAACGACAAAAAACAATAACAATGCTGTTCAGTTACACTATAAATTGTTGCAAAACTGTGGACTTGTACAGGCCGTACTTAGTGGCAGCAGTGTAGGTGAGAAGGTGCTTCCGATTCTTGCTTGTCTTTGAAAAAAAATATTGCAAAAAAGCTGTTGCTGAGGCAGAAAATAATGGCTACATTATTCGGCCGGTCAGCATGGGACGAGAAGTTAGGAAATTCTGAGAATAATTCCTATCTACGTACTTGATTATAGAAGAAAAGTTTATAAAAAGTGACAGACGCGAAGCAATTCTTCTAGTGAGCAGATATGGGAGTTGAAAAACAAGAATAACGAAAACAATAGACAAGCACACAGACCTCTGTTCTTCCCATGTATGTTCCTTCACGTCCTGAACTCATCATACACCTGTTCATTTATATATTTGCAAAATATTTTGTTCACTTTATTTATCTTGCTGTAGTAATAGCATTGCCTTCTTGGATGTGAAAAGCGAGAAAGTGGACCAGAAAGTTTACGAACGCGTTTGTTGCCAGGCAAGATCAGGAAAGCAGATGTGCGGAGTGGTTAGTGTTGTCTTGGTTTTTGAATTATCTCGATAATGAGTTTTCTTTCAGTTACTCAAAAGGCTTTCAAGAACTCTACGATCTCCATAAATACCTATAAGGTTATTGAACAACCAGTTTCCGTGTTGTTATAATTTTGTTAACGCATGAAACAACACGAAGAACTAAAAAAATAAAGCCCCTTCACGTACGTGGGGCAGGCGAGGGAGGGAAGGGGCGAGTTCTTTTTTCCTTCTACCTTATAGAGCATATGCCTGCTTGTGTGTACCGCAATACTGAAACCAGAATGAATCGCAGATTGACTGATAATTTAAAGCTCCGACTCTGAGAACGCTTCGGATAAGTAAGTAATGAGACACAAGAAAATACGCCTTAGCATATTTGTAATGGTAAAAGAATGCTGCTGCATAATGTATAAAAAACACAGATAAGCTTATGAGAACAAACACTCTGCTTTTGTTTAGTGAACCACAATATTTCAACTCGCATCATTCCTGCCGTCGCCGCTTCGCAACATCGAGCCCCCCCATTTTTCATGGGCCCTCAAACGCTCCTTTGGGATGATTACTCTTCGGAGCTGATGCAGCGCCTTGTGGACTCCTGCACCTTGGGTTTATCTAGCGTGCCTTTTCCCACTGATTTATTCCCACGGTGCGGCACACTGCGTTCGCGGAATACCTTAGCCGGCACGAATGCCATTAGGAATTGAAAAATCTGGGTGAGTAAAAAAAAAAGTGTGTTCTTGTGGCTGAGACCAAGCAATCTGCAGTCTCTAGTCAACCCAGCTCTTTTAAACATCTGTTCACCATTATTCATTGCAAAAGATTTTTTCGGCGTACTGCAGACACTTTGAGCGTTTCTATCTATCTATCTATCTATCTATCTATCTATCTATCTATCTATCTATCTATCTATCTATCTATCTATCTATCTATCTATCTATCTATCTATCTATCTATCTATCTATCTATCTATCTATCTATCTATCTATCTATCTATCTATCTATCTATCTATCTATCTATCTATCTATCTATCTATCTATCTATCTATCTATCTATCTATGTGTCTGTCTGTCTGTCTGTCTGTCTGTCTGTCTGTCTGTCTGTCTGTCTGTCTGTCTGTCTGTCTGTCTGTCTATCTATCTATCTATCTATCTATCTATCTATCTATCTATCTATCTATCTATCTGACCCCGCCTACGCCTTGGTGCTCTCATGATGACCCCCTTAACTTGAGGCACACCAAAATTAGTACGAGAGATTAAAATGATTTGACAAAAGAACCGCTGGTCATGAGAATAATAATGTCACAATCTTATTGTGTACGTCGTCAAACGCTTTCTAAAAATAGCGGCACATACGCGGGGGTGGGTATGTGCCAAAAGTGATAGACATTTGATATCTACCCCTAAAAAAGGCAAGAACACACAAGGGTATTTTTAACGCTTGAATGTTTAGAAAAAGCTACAACAGTAGGTGTTCACCGGACGAATACAAACAAGCAAAGCCAGGGTCCCAGAAGAAATCAAACTCTAGCATACTGCGTTGCCACGAAGTATTCTACCAAAGAGCCACACCAAGCCTCGGCTATTCTATTCAAATAGACCGTAATGTTCGCGTAACGTCAATTGTGGTTGCAGTACTGGCACGTACTCACTGGCTATGCAATTTTATAAACCTTGCGTATGCACTTCCATGATGCAGTCATTATGTCAGGTTAACGTAAATTGCTGTTAGGCGCCATCTGCTGAAGTTGATTATTGAAGCAGTGTTAAGGGCTACCATGATCACGTGCACCAGCTCTAACACTAGCGCTTCATTTCAGCTTATCGCTTCTGGTGTTGCAAATACCCACGTTGCTGTTGGCAACTGTAAACAACTGTATTATAAAACATACGCGCGTGTTTAGCGTATTTGTGTGCGTGATTGTGTAAATATAGTTAGCACCACTTCATATCATCACACCTAATAAAAAAACTCACATTCACCTTTCATTCACATGATTCGCGTTAGATCGATTCCCAAGGTACATGGGATCTGCGGAGAGAGAGAGAGAGAGAGAGAGAGAAAGAGAAATAAATAAAAGAAATAGACATGGAGGTTAACATAAAAAAAAACTCGTTTGCTACCCTATACAGTGGTGGGGAAATAAGCGTCAGAAAGAGGATAGAGAAAGACAGTGGTAAAATAAATGAAGAAAAAGAACATTCACACACAAGTAAGGCGTCCCGATCACAGTCGTTCGGAGAGACAGGTTGAACGCAGGAAGCGCAGAAGCGCCTTCACAGCCTTTTTTTGCACTTTAAGTCCTGGCGGTGGCGCAGGGTTCTTTCTTTCGAAAGAGTCTGGTTGTCCAGGTGGTCTAGTGCATTGCATAGTGACTGTATCTGCGAGCAGTACTGTGGGAATTCGCACAGAATTTGTCAAGCTGTTTCGTCACTGCCGCAATGGTTACATGCAGCAGTGTCGGCCATTCCTATGCGGAAAGCGTATGCACTGGTAATTGCGACACCCAACCATAACCTGCAGAGCATAGTAGCATCTCGTCAGCGAAGTTCTGGAGGAATTCGAAGACTGAGAGTTGTGTCCAAGACATAAAATTGTGCGCGCATGAAACGTGGCTCGTTCAATTGCAACGTGGTGCGCTCGCGAGCAAATATGCGGAATTTTCGTGCAGCGTCAGCTCTGGAGTGCGCAATGGATATTTGATTGCTTTCAGTGAGGGCAGAACGGCCAGCTCGATCGGCCCGTTTATTGCCTATTATACCACACTGACTCAAATTAGTATTCCAAATTATTTCAGATTCAATTCTGGAAAGTTACAGAAAAACGAAGCGAAGCTAAAGGCGATTCAGCCTGACGTGGCTTGGCTACGGGAAATTTCACAACGCTCAAAAAATAGTGCTACATTGAATAATAATTATCAAAATACATAGAGCAGCAAAATAACAGAACACATCAGTAGCACAAACTTTTACAAAAGCGGCTACATAGACACACAAAATCAGACATTACATAAAAATAATTTCTGTGGTGCTTACACGTTTATGATGGCTTTCTGATAGGTTGCATGTATTGCTGCAGCAAATACACGTTCTTGGGTAGACTGTTGCCCTGATATTTATCACTTCAGTCTGAATAGCAGGATTTCTCAATGCCTATGGCACCTACGCAATTATTATGCCCACTATTTCTACGACGCATCCCGGACATAAAGGCTCGTTTAAGAACAGCTACACGGTTAAAATGTACCCCCAACCCAGTCTACGGAGAAATCTGCCAAAAAGTGTGGATACGTTAAGCCTAAACAAAAAAAAACAGAATTTTTTGAGGCTCATTTTTGCTTGGTTTGACACAATATAAATAAGAACCAACAGATAACACTGCGAAGGAAAGTATAAGGAATATTATTGGTAGTAAATGTAGTGTAAATGTGAAAGAGTAAAAGTTGATAAGATGATAACTTGCCGTGGCTAAGGACCAAACCTGTGACATTCGAATAACACGTCCGGTGCTCCACCACCTGAGCTACCACGGCGGTGAAGTCTTCCCGAAGTTAAGACAATCTTTTCGCCATAAGTGGAAGTAAACTTATAATAATACATTTTTTATCCAAACAACTGCTGTGAATACTCTTTCTTTTTGTTATACTCCGGACGTATATATATCAGGATAGTGTGCCGGAAATTATTCTGGATTACTGAAATTGATGACATACTACCCTTTAGGTAGGATAGCTCCCCATTACCTGACGAGAGTTTTAGTTACTATGTTCTATTCATAAATGTCAGTCTGAATGTTTCCATAATATCTAAATGCTAATGCACAGAATAATGCAGCCGCTGATAAAAACATTGTTTCAAAGGTGCAGCAAAAGCATAAAGTTGTCTGCGGTCTCTGTGAAAAAAAAAAAAACACAAGTGTCCTGAACAAAAAGCAACTCGGCTGTGGATTCTGCTCGTCCACGGATGTGAAGTTGATGTTGACCTGCCTCAGTCCTAAATATCCGTTCCATTCACAGGCGACCAAAGGAAACATTGACATGAAGAGAAGGCAATAGCTACAAGCCAACTCTGGCTCACCTGCTTAGGCGCACGTTTACTGCAATAATGGTTTCATTCGGCATCATACAAATGGCTTGCAAATACATTAGCTCAAGCAAAAGGAAACAGCAATGTCGAGCATGGAGGCATCAGAGGCTGATAGTGAGGTACCATTGTGGTTTACACAGTCTAACAACGATGTGTAAATTAATGAAAATGATACAATTAGAAGCCAAGTGTTCTGTTTCTTTCATTGTGTTTTGCAGTGCGGATTCACGTATTAGAACTCTTATTTACATCATGTTCGCGTGGGCTTCTCAAAAATGAGATAAAAAGATGGAGAACAGATTAAACGCCGGCGTTTACTTGCAAGTAGTCACGAAGTTGAAGCGGATAAAGTGCTGAAGCATGAAAACGTTATGCCTATCGAGAGCCCGGCAAGTTTGTTCTTCATGTCCAAAATGTTTTTTTATTGTTATGTTTCGGCCATGCGACTATCTTTCGTCAATCAAGAACAGATTCCAAGGCTGATTCCACGGCAGAAACATAACGTTCTTTTTATATTTTTCTACATAATTATGTTCTCGCCATGACACCTAAAACTTGTTGGTCTAACCAGTTATACCAGTAGGGAAAAAATCGCTTTACTGGGAAAAATTATATCAACTTTCATCCTTCCGGACTACTCTCCTGTGGAGAAAAATAGCAAATACAGACACATTGGCAGAGTGCATGTAGAATTCATGTATTCAAGCGCAGGAAACCAGATCACGAACGCATGAATAAAAAAAAACGTACACGTGTGGTGGCAATTAGCATAATTGCTGCCACACAACAATCCAGTAACCGTAACCAGCAGGCATAACGGGGTTCTGCTTATGCATCGAATTGAACGCAAAGTGTTGGCGGCGGCGTTGAACCGCTACGCTAATGAGGGCGCCCACACGTAAAGCCATTTTCAGAGATAGCAGGTGGCCGTAATGCTGTGATCGAAGGGGAAAAAAATAGAGCAAAAGCTCAAGAGATACAAATAAGAAGTCAAGCAGGTTCGGCATACGGAGGACAAAAGAGGGTGGGTGGGGTGCAGAGAACAAACACTTCTTTGCTTAGATATGACGGAAAAAGAAAAAAGACGACGCAGTTGGTGGCGAAAGAAATGGTTTCTTTTTATCTCGGCTGGTAGCCACTATCCCTCAGCTTGCTCCTCCATGCCAGCCACTGTAAGGTCGTTGTATGTACTTTGCTTGATCTATAGAGAGAGAGAGAGAGAAAACTTTATTTGCGCATAACGCGGAGCATTCCAAATTGTCGGGCCCCTATTCCAGGGCTCCGCTGGCCCTAGCCATCATCTCTACCCGTTGGACCAGCCAGCGCTGATCAACAATGGCCGAGCTGGACAGCAGCGCCTCCCATTGTTCCTCTGTGTTGTTCATGTTGTGGTGTTCTTCATTGTGATGCGTACACTCCCACGTGATGTGAAACAGAGTTGGTGTGGCCCCACACCACGGACATATATCTTTGTATGCTGTGGGGTAGAATACATGCAGCCTGTGTAAGTTCGTGTATGTGTTTGTTTGGATTCTGCGTAATGCCACCGATTCCATTGCTCTAAGTTTCTTATGCGGTGCTGGATACACTTTTCTATTGTCCCTGTAATACTGAAGAATTGCACCAAAGTTAGGGTCTAGGGGCGTTGGATCCTCTATTGCAGTGTGCAAGGAAGCTCGGTAATCTGTGAAGCCTCGAGCCGCCTCATCCGCAAACTGGTTCCCGGTGACGCCCTCGTGCCCCGGCGCCCAGATAATGGTTTGGGTGTATTCAATTGGGAAGTCCTTGTGAGCTTTGGTTAGAATTTGGAAGGCCTTCATACATATTCTACCTTTTTCGTAATTTCTACATGCAGCCTTCGAGTCTGTGATTATTGTCATTGGGGTTTTTCGCTCCCTGCCCTCCTTGATTGCCAGCGCAATCGCTATCTCTTCCGCTTCTGTGATAGAGGCTTGGGCTATGGAGGCACAACTTGTGACGTTTCCTTTTCGGTCTGTGACCACGGCCACCATGTTCTTTGCATTTACCTGATATGGTGCAGCGTCAGTAAATCTCGCCGTATTCAGATATTTTGTCTGTTTATCTATGTAAGCGGCTCTTGCTTTACGTCTTCCAGCATGTAAAACTGGGTCCATGTTCTTCGGTAGGGGGCATATTTTGTACCAGGCTCTGACTGAGCACGACAATTCCTTAGCTCTTCCACGTGCCTGTACTTGTTCGCCGAGGCCGATCCTCTGAAGAAGTTTTCTGCCGGTTGTCGTCTGTAGCAGGCGGTTAATTTGGGTGGTTACTTGTGCCTCAGCCAACTCATCAAATGTATTGTGAAGTCCGAGCGCTAATAGCTTCGCAGTTGAAGTGCTTTGTGGTAGTCGCAGAGCTGCTTTATACGCCATCCTTATTATTTTGTCTGCTTTTTCTTTCTCCTCTCTATTCATGTTGTGGTAGGGTAGCGAGTATGTTAGTCTGCTGATGACTAAGCTCTTTACCAAACGAAGCACGTCTTGTTCTTTCAGTCCAGCACGATTGTTCGTTATTCGAACTATCATACGAACAATTTGTTGAACTGTTCGTTTAAGCATATTCAGTGTGTGGAGGCATCGTTGATTGGACTGTAACCACATCCCTAAGATCCGAACAGTTGTTTTCTCTGGTATAATATTGCCGTCTAGCTTGACCTCAAGGCGGAGGCTCGGGTCTGTCCTTTGTTTTTTACTCTTGGAGAACCGAATGAGTTCCGATTTGTCTGCTGAGCACTGAAGCCCCCTTTCTTTAGTGTAATCTTCGATAGTTTTAGCTGCCAGTTGAAGCCGCTCTTCTTTTTCCGCCAAGCTACCCTTGGTTGTCCATACAGTGATGTCATCCGCATAGAAGGAGTGTCGGATGTCGGGAATACCTTCCAGTTTTTTGGCTAGACCAATCATGGCTATGTTGAAAAGCGTAGGCGAGATCACAGCGCCTTGTGGTGTGCCTTTGCTCGGTGGGTGGAAGACATTGGATTCGTGTTCTCCTAATCTGATAACAGCGGTTCTTTTAGTAAGGAAGTTCTGTACATATTTGTACGTCCTTTGACCGCAGTTTGTCGCTGCTAGCCCATCTAATATGGCCTTATGGCTTACGTTGTCAAAAGCGCCTTTTATGTCAATGGCCATGACAATGTTTTCTCCTGCTTTTGGAACATTTGTTAGTACTTCCTCCTTTAAAAGCAGAAGGATGTCCTGTGTCGAAAGGTTCGAGCGGAAACCAAACATGGTGTTTGGCAACAAGTTATTTTGTTCAAGGTGCCGTTGAAGTCTGGCATTTATTAATCTCTCAAACACTTTGCCTAAGCACGAGGTAAGAGAGATTGGCCTGAGGTTTTCTATTGCCAATTTCTTTCCTGGTTTGGGTATCATAATGATTACAGCATGCTTCCATTGTTGTGGTATAGTGCCATTCAACCAGTGTTTGTTAATGAAGTTTAGAAGCGCTGTTATGGCTTCGTCATTCATGTTGCGAATCATGGCGTTGGTGATTTGGTCCGCCCCAGGCGCTGTGTTGCGTTTCATGCTGACGATTGCCGCTCTGACCTCGGCATGCGTGAAAGGTGCATCCAGTTCTGAGTTTGGGAGCCCAGTGTATTTAGCCTGGTAAGGGGCTGTGATGGCTCGGGCGCCGAAACACTTAATATAGATGTCTTGAAGCAGGTCATCTCTTGTGCCTGGATATGTGTGCAATAATCTTTCTAGAGATTTTTGTCCTTCGCGTTTAGTTTTCAGAGGGTCAATCATGGCTCTTAGGATATTCCATGTCTTTGCTGTTCCTAGGGTTCCATTTAGTGAATCGCAAAATTGTTCCCAGTTGGCTGTCGCGAGTTGATTAGCGTACTGCTCGGCTTGCTGCGTTATTTCTTCAATTTTCGCTTGGAGTTTCTTATTTCGCTTTTGCCTTTTCCATCTTTTAGTGAGGTTTCTTCTTGCTTCCCACAGGTGGAGAAGGTGAGCGTCTACTTCAGGGGTATCATCTGTTCTGGCGACAGTTTTGGTGTACATTTGCTTTTCATTTCGAATTACTTTGCACCACTCGTCCAAGTCGTCTATGGCGGTCACGTGCGCTTTTAGCGCTTTTCTATATGCGTGCCAGTCTGTAATTTTGGCTGTGCCGATGTGTTTGCGGATTCGGCCGGTGCGGATTGTGGTGCTTAGTATGTAATGATCACTGCCCAGGTTTTCAAGGGTGTTGTACCAGTCCACGCTGTAGCAGTTTTGTACTATCGTCAAGTCCGGACTTGTGTCCATGGATATGCTGTTGCCTATCCTCGTTGGTATTGCAGGGTCAGTTAACAGAGTCATTTCCAGTTTCTCTATTTGTCTTGCGATATTCTTGCCTTTGGTGTCTTGCATCTTATATCCCCAGCTTGCATGCCTGGCATTAAAATCCCCTACTATGATTAATGGATTCCCTTTCGCCAGTTTTGCTGTCTCTTGAAAGAGCTTGTCGAACGTTGCTCTCTTTTGTCTTGGGGGACTATAGATATTAAGTATGAAGGCGCTCTTTCCATGGCTTCCTTTGTAGATTATTTCTGTTATGATATGCGGGATATCCGCCTCTTCAATGGGCTGATGACATATTGCTGTAATTGAGTTATCGACTAATGTAGCAACTTTCCATTCTGCGTCCCTGGTACTATAAGTTTCGTAGCCCCGTAATTTTGGTTGTGTTCCGGCTTCCTGGACTGCTATGACAGCAGGTGGCTTTTGTTGCGACGCCACCAGCTGCAACAGTTGCCCTCTTTTCTGCCGGAAACCACGGCAGTTCCACTGCCATATTTCGCACTTTTCTGACCGCTGCGTTTGATGATTAGCCATTATGCGTCTCCTGGTTCATGGCCGACAATCCGGGCCTGTTGTAAATTTTCTCAGTTTTTTCTCTGATGTTGATGCCTGTGGCATGCTTTCGCAAGGCTTTCGTGAATTCGACGTGTTGTGCCTGGATTTTCTTGTCCAGAATCTCGAGCTTTCTATCTACATTTATCATTACTTGCTCTATAACTGTCGGTATAACTTCCTTTAATGTTTCTTTCAGCATCGACGACGTAATCATTGAGTCACCTCCTGCATTCGGTTGCGTCTGCGATTTCTGGCCACTCTGGGTGGGTATAGAGTTTTGTTGCGGGTGCTGCGTTTGTTGCTTTTTTAGTTCCCTATTTTCGCGTTCTAGGTCACCTATTCTCACCCGCATTATCTCTAACTCACGTTCTAAGCGCGTGAGTTGTGGTGTTTGGTGTGAGTGTTGGGAGGATTTTGCTGCCCAGCTCACCTGGTTCTTCTCTTCCTTTTTCTGCGCCTTCTTGCCCTTGTGCTGTTGCTTTGCTTGGGCCTGCTTGTGGCCACCATTCCTGGAGTTGGAGCAGTCTCGAGAGCCGGACCTGGATCGGGATGTAGATCGAGATCTGGATCGGGAACTGGAACGGGCCCTGCTTGGCGGTGCAGAGTCCTCGCGGTCCGTGCTGAACCAGCGTCTTTTGAGTATGCCAGTGGTTTTTGGTGTGCTGTGTTGGTGCGACAGCAGCGACCGGCCCTTTTGAGGGACGCGTTTGAGTTTCCTGGTGCACTCCGATGCCGCCGTGGGATGGCGTCCGCCGCACAGGGCACATTCCGGATCGCAAGTGTGGTCCTCAGGTGGGTCTCTTAGGCGACAGTTACTGCACGCCTTTGTCATTGGTGTGGGACAAACATCCGTCCTATGTCCCTGGCTCTTGCAGAGTTTACAGTACTGCCGTGTGGGTTGATAAGGCACGCACGGCATTTCGCCACCGTAATAATACACGAAGCGCGGCAGTATTGGTCCATCAAACGTGATCACTGCAGTTTGTGACTGTCCGAGCATGCGGGCTTGAACAATTGTCACTCCTTGAGTGCGCACTCGGAGATGGCTCAGGAGTTCAGCTTCTGGCGTTTCGCGTTCTAATCCGTGTACCACTCCTTTCAGGTATCCAGCAGGAGTGGATATGTAGGTGTTCACGGGATAGTTGGTGCCATTGAGCTCCAGTGTCTTTATCTTCAAGATCCTTTCTGCTACATCTTCGTACGGAGTGCTTGCAATAATTATGTTTGATCCGTTGCGAAGGCGAAGCAGAAATTTGTGGCTGTTACAGGCTTCCGGGTCACCGCTCGCAAGTTCTATCGCTCGCGCAACCTGGTATGCTTTCAGTTTCTTCACAACTAACCCTGGTCTGGGCCGCATAATAATCTTCATATCGTTTTTGAGCAGCGGCGCTGCGCGCGTTCGTCGCCGGCCCCTTTCAGATGCTCTTCCGCGTTGCTCTTCTGCAAGCGTTCTAGCGCCGGAGCTGTTGCTCTCAGTTTCGCCTCGAGCAACGCTGTCATCTTTCGCGGCGCGTTCTTGTTTTCTGATGCGTTTTCGCTGTCGCAATGACATAGCTACCTGCCACTGACCATTCTTGGCTTCCTCGTCGCGTTCCTCCGCAGAGTCTTTTTCCTTGTTCTCGGCGTCGCTAGTAGATTCTCCTTGTAGCACCTCGTCAGGTGAAAGGAAATCTTCGTTGGCGTCCACCACAGAGCTCACTTGGGTTTCGATGTCTTGGTCATCCATGTCCATAAGTGCCTGGGCTAGTTCCGGGTCGTTGTCCGTTGGGGTTCGGGCAGATGCAGCGCAACGCGTCGGCCGAGAGCTGGCTGCCAGGACTCCGCGTTCCGCTTCGCCGCGAGGCTTAGCGTGGCGGGTTGGCATGCTCTGCCGAAGGTCTTCACTTCCCAGAGGAAACCGGGATCGCTTGTCCAAAAAGGTGGTGTCAGCGTGTACCTGACGTCTTCCTGCACAATTGCCGTAGTTTCACTGGTAGTCACATGATTTTAACCGCTGCTAGGTACGATGATTGACGGAGCCGATGTGAATGCGTGTGCACTCCTCGGCGCCACCTGGCGGTCTCCTTGATCTATAGAATTTACCTTTTTTCCTTGCTGCAGAAGACACGTACTCGGTTGTTCTTTCGGCCAAATAGTTGAACCGAGGCTTAGGCCTGTGTGCTGCCAAAGGACACTATTATCAACCCCGGTACGTGCAGACCCGGAGTCCTGTAGACTCTTTTCATCCTGCACTATATGTATACGGTACCATCAAGTAGACCAGATTCGTGAAAACAATCATGGAAGGTCCGTCCGAGAGCGAAAGAAAGCCGTTGTTGCACTCTGCTTCTATTACTCTGCCGCAATCGAGTTCTAAAGAGAAGCCCACCCCGGATTACGACGTCAATAGTGACAGACGCCATGTGCCCATAGTTGGAGTGTTATATTTTTTTTTCCTACTGTTGGTTACATAGAGTGCAGGCGGAAGTCCTTTTTTTTCCGACCCAGTCTTGAGTTCTTACTTATTTTCGCTGCTATCGGCCTTGGCATTCGTCTAGCGGAGCTCTTACAAGCTTGGTCTCTCGACTGGGCAGTGTTCGACGCTGCGTGCCAGTTTGTAGACCACCAAACCCCCTTTTTGATGAGTGAGTGATGATGAGTGAGTGAAGCAGTAGGATTGTTCAGTCTTATCGTAAATGACTCGAGACATTGTAAAAGATATAATATTATGTGGAGTTTAACGCCCCAAAATCACTATATGATTATGAGAGACGCCGTAGTGGAGGGCTCCGGAGGGCACCACCTGGGGTTCTTTAACGTGCGCCCAAATCTGAGCACATGGACCTACAGCATTTCCGCCTTCATCGAAAATGCAGCCGCCGCAGCCGGGATTCGATCCCGCGACCTGCGGATCAGCAGCCGAGTATCTTAGCCACTATACCACCACGACAAGGCCATTGTAAAAGATCGACAAAGCGGATATACAATATTTATTGGTCGTACATGGTATGCTCTGTTGAGTTGTGAATTTCGTTTCGCCTTCATTAGCAGTGCTTTCTGGTATCGAATCTAACCTGAAGTTGCAAACACGAGGTCTGTGCATGTCCTCCTGGTGGTTGCTGGTTGTTTTCAGTCATACGAAATGCATCGTAGAACATATCGACACATCATAAAGTTCACAAGCCATACATTGTACGTGGTCATCACATTCATTGTGTTGACTACTCGGCCATTCTTGAAGCACACGAGTGTTTTAATAAAAGAGCAATTCACTTATACGTAATGAAACACATGCCACACAGGCTTACTCAAATACCACACAGGCTGCAGTACGCCACACAGGCCACAAACTGCACGTGAGTCTCTCTCTACGTCGTCGACTTTCGTCACTATTTAGTGAAAGCAGTTCAATGCAATTCAAAAACATTAGCAATTTTTCGGAATTGAGTGTTTTCACAGCTATATAAAGTTTTATATTTTAAGTTTATACGTTTCGAATGTTAACATTCGACAGATGTCTGTCTGGTTAGGTATAAAAACTGGGAAACTGGGAAAACTGGGAACCGCTCCCTCGGAACCCTTCTCCCAGTGTATACATAGGAAATGCACTCCACGGCAGAACAGAGAGAGAAAGAGAGTGAGAGAAAGAGTCAATAACCGTCCCGCGAGTGCTTTGAAGACGCCGCTTGTAGTCTCACTCCCCACCTGAGGAAGGAACCAAGTCAGTTTTGAAACGTCAGATTTCCTCTCGAACTTTTGGCTGGACTTTAAATCGTTTCCCAGTTATACGTTATTGTTTCCACACTTAACTTTCGTGTGCGTGTTTATGAATTCTCAATGTAGAGTTATGACAGTAGTGCTAAAAATACGGCGCTGTATCATTCATCAGAATAAATGGTGCCTTGTGCGTTATTGGTATCGACAGCGTCCCTGAAAGAAAACATGAGTCCTCAAGTACACTACGGTAAAGAAGAACTAAAGGAAAGCTGAAATGAAGACTGTCCACATTTCCGGCTCTCTAATAGCCAGTGTATAAAAAGCAATCTCTATGCACGTCACTAGTCTGCAGAGATGAGTAAGAACTACCAACCATCAGTAGCCTTGTGCCAATATAAGCCACAGTTTTCGGTAAGAGAGAGAAATACAAACATCCTGAGCATACAGGTGTTCCCTTTAACAGTGGGCCCATCTTTATAAGCGCCATCAGTTAGCGAAAAGCCGAAAAACAACCGGTCTCATCAGACGGAAAGGCAATCTGAGGCCCTGGCGAGACTCATTTCTAGGCCCCACCACTAACTCGCATAATTCACGGGGCACTAAAGAGGCAGAGGCGGGCGGCAAGTATACACGCCTGGGCCTTTTGCTCTCGTGATCAGCAATTGGGGGGCATGCGCGAGTGGTGTGAGATTACCGACTAGTATTTTCTTTTGGGGTGCTACACAAGTGTTCGCAGTTTTTCGAGCTCCCTCTTCCGCACCGGCCCCAATAGTATTCGGGCCCAGACGTATACAATACCTAGGTGTACATTTAACACGTGTTCCTTTTCCTTTTTTTTTTCTCTCGCAAAATTTTTTTTCGGACCTGTGTCATGTTTCTCTCTCGGTTTTCGTATTCATTCTGTTTCTTTTTCGTTTTTATTGCTCTAGGCCCTCACCACTCTCTATCTTTCTAATTCAACGAAGTGCACTTTGCAGCGTGACGTTTTGCCAAGGAACCTCAATGTTTCTGTTGCTTCCGCGCACTTGTTTTTCTACCCTTGCAGGGCAACGCTGTACGAGAGCTTCAGTGCCCCGGAATCAGGTCGACACGTGCCTAATTAGACGGTGTTCTGCAAAGGGTGAAACGTGATGAAGGACCCTGTTTGAATCTTACTTATTGATTCATTTGCGGGGTTTAACGTCCCAAAACCACTATATGATTATGAGAATCTTACTGATTTTTAGTTCGCGTACGTGTGTTTCTGCGCATGGTGACATCTATTTTTTTCCACTTATTTTGTCAAAGGAACCCAGTAGAAATAAAGTCAACGCATGGCGCTGAAAGGTACCACGGTAGTTATTGTTTTTGTGGTCTAAGGAAAGAGTGACGTCGTAGGGGCTGGAAATGCTACCGCAGTAGCTGAAAAGCCCCACTTGATACAAAGCAAGGAACATACGCAATGGTATACACAATTTCAATTCTCAACTTACTGTTTACACATACCATTTTTCGGTGAAAAAGCTCCGCCGATGGGAGTTGATGTTCGTGAGAACACACCATGCAAAACTTATAAAGCAGCATATGGCCTGAATTCACAATTCCTTGTTGAAGTGTGACAGCTTGGGCTAGTTGGTATGACATGATGATAGTTATAGCGCGAAAGCAGAACGATGACAAAGAGACAACAAGGACACGAAGGACATGAGCGCTAACTTTTCACTTGGAAGTTAGCGCTCGTGTCCTTAGTGTTCTTCTTGTCTTTGTCTCGTCCTTCTGATTTCGCGCTATAACTATCGTCCTTGTTGAAGTAATGTTGAAATGTCTTATTCATTATTTTCCGAATGAGGGCATACATATAAATGCCCAGACGGTGGCTAAGGTACTCGACTGCTGACCCGTAGGTCGCGGGATCGAATAGCGGCTGTGGAGGCTGCATTTTCAATGGAGGCGTAAACGCTGTAGGCCCGTGCGCTTACATCGGCGTGCACGTTAAGGAACCCCAGGTGGTCGAAATTTCCAGAGCCCTCTACGACGGCGTCTTTCGTAATCTCGTGGTGATGTTGAGGCGTTAAACAACACATTATCAATCGATAATTGAAGCCATACCTATGAATAAACGCGCCACGCGCCCACATTCACAGCCATTGTCTGATTTGAGTATCGTAAGCTGCACAGTCACCAAGGACACCCCCAGACGTTGCCATGTGTCCACCCAAGCGTTCGTGATCACACTTAAACGGGCCCTGAAACACTTTCTTCAAGTAACCATAGAATGGGTTCACTAGAAAAGCTTATTTCCTCGCGAATTTAATGCCGCAAAAAATTAAGAATCCATCTAGTACGAGCGAAGTTACAAAGATTTGTCATACGCTGCAGTCGCATTTTCTTCTCTCGTACCAACGAACGCGCCGGAAGATAGGCAGGGAGGGATGGCATGGGCAAATAAATACTTCACGCGCATCTCGCGACCTTGAGCACTATTTTGTTTTCTTTTAGGGACGACAGAAGAGAGATGAAAAATCTACGTGCGACAGATCTCCGTAAGTAATTTCTTTGCGGACTGTAAACAAGATCTCACGCCCCCCTCGTTCCAAAGGCGAGCATCCTGGGCACGCACACGCTGGCAAACAGCCAGCCACGGTGAGGCAGCGAGCGCAAATGCTGCGCCACACATTGATATTAGAGGAAGAGGGGGGGGGGGCTATGCGACGAAGCTCAGCCCACCTGAAGAGAAACCCTTAACACATTTATGTGTGAGGGTGAAAAAAAATGAGAGGGTTACTACTGTCACTATGCGAATCTTTATGCGCTTTCGGCCGGCGTCCCCATAGCATTTCCAAATCTTGTTCTGGCGGCACTTTTGCACCGCGCGTGTGTTCTGAGTGCCCGGCAAGACTGGCAATCGGTACACATGGGGTGAATGAGCGTAAGTTGGAACAAGATTCTAGCCCTACGCTGACGCCGGCTTACAGCACAAATTCTGCCTTGTCACAGCCAAAGCACGCCGCAGTTCGACTGAGTCGAAAGCAACGCTTTCCGCTGTTCGCGTTTCTTTCAATCGCAATAGTACATACATGATGAAGCTGCTTCCGTAGCCTGCAGTGCACGTGCTGCAGACATTCCAGACTGTCGATCCAGGTATCCTCGACGTTTCAAACGACATCAGCATAAACATTCAGCACAGGAACAGCGCGAAACATGCTTACAGCCGGACTCGAGTTGTGAAGTTTCGCGTTTGATTTTCAGAGCCTCTGCTCACCTGGCAGCTCAGAGTGTTATCTCGCCACGCTTGCAATAGACGGCGCCACGCGCTTTTAAAATATGGCATCAAGCACTGAGCTTGCTGTGTTCTGTCTATAGTCAGACGCAAGAAGTGACCGGTGCGACCAGCATCCGTCGGCGGCACCCAGCGGCAACCAGCGCGAAATCAACATGCTGCATATCGCGCCGATGACGTTACGCATCTCTACCGAGACAGCACTGCATCTGCATCGCTACGTGATGGAGGAACGCCGGGCGCACTCAAACGCGCATGCGTCAAAGCAACGCAGTGCGGCTTGCACCTGCGAGTATATACCGGCGCCTGGCATGGCAACGTCAGCGTGACACGAGAAAATGAACGACGGCGAGCACGCGCACCGCGTCACGTCGAAGTGTATTGGCGGCTTGAGTGTGGTATGTAGTCATGTTCTTATGTGACACGCAGCTCATGATTATCATGTCTACACCAGTCATATACTTCCGTCATTCATTGACACGACGTGATACCAAATTTAGCATACGTGAAGCCAGCGAAACGGCCGCGAGCGCATCATGAATGTCACTAGTAGTCATGTTGTCACGTGACACGCATGTATGATTATCATGTTTGGACGTGTCATTTACCTATGTCATCCATTAGCATCACGTAATACCAATCGATGATTGATTGATATGTGGGGTTTAACGTTCCAAAACCACCATATGATTATGAGAGACGCCGTACTGGAGGGCTCCGGAAATTTCGACCACTTGGGGTTCTTTAACGTGCACACAAATCAGAGCACACGGCTCTACAACATTTCCACCTACATCGAAAATGCAGCCGGGATTCAAGCCCGCGACCTGCGGGTCAACAGCCGAGTACCTTAGCCACTAGACCATCACGGCGGGGCCACGTAATAACAAATTTTATACATATGAAGATAGACAAACGGCGGCGAGCGCATCATGAGCGTAGCATGTAGTCATATTGTTACAGGATACGCCTCTCATGAGTATCATGTTAGCAACAGTCACATACGTTCGTCATACATTCACGTCCCGTAATACCAAACTTGGTGTATGTAAAGCTAGTGAAATGGCCGTGAGCACATCATAAGCGTGACATGTAATCATGTTGTTAAGTGAGATGGACCTGATGAGTATCATGTTTGCACCAGTCACATAGCTTCGCCATCCGTTGGCGTGCCATAATACCAAATTTGGTAAATGTGAAGCTAGCGAAACGGCCGCGAGCACATCATAAGCGTGGCATGTAGTCATGTTGTTGCATGACACGCATTCCATGATCGTCATGCTTGCACCAGTCACATACCTTCATTATCCATTGATGTCCAGTAATGTCGAATTTGGTGTATGTGAATCTAGCGAAACGGCCGCGAGCACATCGTGAGCGCTACATGTTGTCATGTTGTTACATTGCACGCTTGTCATGATTTTTATCTTAGGGTCTGTCGCTTGTGTTCGCCATACCATTCCACTTTTGTAACTTGTCATGTGAGCAAAACCACCGCAATAGCAGCAAGACCAAGAAATGTAAATGATGATATTCATCATTTACATTTCTTGGTCAGTCTTGCTCGAAAATCTTGTATATTTACATCTCCAGTTCATGCACGAATAAATTCTGATTCAACAAACAGACGAGGACAAGAAATGCGTACGACACGCTAGTGATACACAGCTCATGTACACTTCATGCACTTTTCATAGGGCTGGCTACCAGAGTGGTTTCGAAGCTGACAGTTCACCATGGGGCTGTTTAGGTATGACTAGCTGGCTTTTGTTATTCAATACACGTCG
Organism: Rhipicephalus microplus; assembly: GCF_043290135.1. Taxonomy (NCBI): domain Eukaryota; kingdom Metazoa; phylum Arthropoda; class Arachnida; order Ixodida; family Ixodidae; genus Rhipicephalus; species Rhipicephalus microplus. Next base: position 84,218,634 of record NC_134704.1, read on the forward strand.
TCCTATTCAGGACTGCTGCCTCTAAATACAATAAATTTAATGTGCCTTGAACGCCATAACATTCAGAAAAGGCGATAGCTTCTGTGGTTTTTGAAGCTGTCCAAAAACCTCTGTACGAAATAAGCTGGTTTACAGATTTTGATGAGATCTTTTTGCATAAAGGTACGCAACCACGTGTAGTCATCAATGAACAAACTTCACAAAGAGAAGTCTAAACATTTTACAGTCTACGTTCCACACATGAAGATTGCCGTATAATACTGCTCTTCCTTATATTCACTGCGTGTTTGGCACCGTTAGAATAACAGCAATAAAGAATACCGTGAATAAAGAATGCCGTCAAAGCGTCTATCTCTGGTGAAAGCCACTCTTCAGTTCAGCCGCTTCGCATTCAGAATATTGCTTCACTCCCTGTTTTCACAACCCAAAGTGTAGGAATGCAAGTCAGAAAGGGTGTAAATTGTGAAGCCGACAAATGCAAAGCGATCGTCACGTTAAACCGGGTGCGGAAGAAACTGAAGTTTCGGCGGAGAAGTCGATGAAACAGGATATTGCATGCCCATGTGATCCTCCACATTCCTCATTTCAGAGCGCGCAGCTGCACACGTTCTCAGGAGCGAGCTCTTATTCACGGAAATGGGTCTGCCAGCCTAGCAACGCCGATGTTTCCCGGAACGTTGCGTCAACTACCAATCAAGTAGGAAGGCGTGTCATTCTCATAATAGCTGGCATGTTTTTTCTGCCGGAGAGATAGCGAGTCAGATTTTGTTCCCATCCCCATGTGTATCCAAGCTTGGCAACAAAAAAAAAGAACAAGAAAAGCAGCAGCAACAACAATAGCCACAAACAACAACAAACAGCAACAACAGCAGCAAACAGCGACAACTTTACCAGGAACAGCAATAGCATTAACGGTGATACCAAGCATTAGAGCGCACGTCCATAGAACACTCGTTGGTTTCAGACAATCGAGGCTTAGCGAGAGACAGAGAGAGAAGGATAGTATGAGAGAAAGAGAGGTTCTCTAGTTCTTAAACTGAAATTTATAAGGAGCACTTTGAGAAAGTTCACACAGGACGATGCCTCGTACGAGATCCAAATATTGACGAACAGGTCACGCCGTTGTGCCGTCCCGGGAACGCTTTTGGGCTTGCAGAAAAGGGTCGCCTCAAGCTGCAGAATCCTTCTTATTTGCATCCTACTCTGCTTCAATTATGCGTGAAACCTATGCGGCGCATAATTGCCTCTGCATACAAAATGTATGAGGAACCCGCGTTCAGCTGTGCAAACGATGTACTGCCTTTAAGCGGGTGTTTATTTCAGTTGGTGTACCCACTTTCATGAGATTGTCGAATTCTTAGTCATTCATTAGTCATTTTGGAGGAGAGACAGATGCAATATCTTGCAAAGGAAGTAACCTTGTTCCAGCATTTTCGGGCTCCGTGCACGAACTAAGTTAAGCAGCACGTGAATGAATAGTATGATCTTACGACAAATAAAACACAGTTCACTTGTCAAAAGACAGTCAGTCAGTCAATGAACTTTATTTACAAATTGTCCTTAGGAGCCGATTCCCCTCAAGAGGGAGGGTCGGCTGCGGGCCGCACCCACGTGGGGACAGGAAGAGCGAGCTCCTCCGCCAAAGTGCGGGCCCTCTGGACAGCCCGGATTTGGACCTCTCGGTCCGAGCTGGTAATTGCCGTCCTCCAGGCAGCTTCTGTGCTGAGAGGCTCGCCATCGCGCAGCGCCGCGCATTGCCAGAGCATGTGGGGTAACGTGCAACGTCTCTCTTCGCAATGAGGGCATTGCGGCTTTATGCTGTCGATAAACTTGCTGTACACTAAAGGCGACGGGTAAGTACCCGTTTGCAGCATTCTTAAAGTGACTGACTGGGCCCTAGAGAGTTGCGGGTGCGGGAGCGGAAAGCTACGCCTGGCCAATTGATAATTTTTGCAAATTTCGTTAAAGGTGAGTAGCGAATCAAGATGCCGGATGCCATCCCCAAAATTAGATGCCGATTGCCCGTCACGGTGGGACAGTTCGCGTGCTCGGGCATGGGCAAGCTCATTGGCATTGGGGATAACAGGGTGGACATCCTTGCCCATGTGGGCAGGAAACCAGGTGATGTGGCCGTCGATTTCCGTGCAATGTGGTCTTTTGGTAACAAGATGGGCCGCCTGCTCACAGACTGACCCGGTCATGAACGCTCGTGCAGCAGCTCGAGAATCAGTGAAAATGCGCGTGCGCATGGGAATCGCCACGGCCATTGCTATAGCAGCCTGCTCTGCCCTAGCCGGCGTGGTATCTCGAAGAGATGCTGCTGTGAGGATTTTACCGTGAAGGTCAGTGACCACAGCCACGAAATTGGATGTGCCGGGATACTGTGCTGCGTCAACGAACGCCACGAGTTCAGGGGTGGCAGCGGCGGAACTGAGGAGCGACCTAGCCCTAGCGGCCCGGCGGCCGACATTGTAGAGAGGGTGAACATTTCTAGGAATTTGTGAGACCGTAATCTGCTCCCTCAATTTGGGTGGAAGCTGTATCTTTTTGTCTGCTACCATAGTTGGTTCGCAGCCCAGAAACTCCAGGATGCGTCTCCCAGCTTTGGAAGAAGACAGTCGTGCAGCTTGTGCTGTTTGTTGCGCTTCTGCAATCTCACTAAATGTATTATGCATACCAAGAGCCTTGAGCCTTTCCTCATTTGTGTTGTTTGGAAGGCCCAAGACCCTCTTAATGCACTTTCGAATAATCGCATCCAGTTTCCCTTGTTCTTTCCTTTCCCACCTATGCGCTGCGGCAATGTAATTAATGTGGCTCATAAGAAAGGCATGGAAAAGCCTCATGAGGTTGGCCTCACAAAGCCCTCCACGCCTGTTAGACACCCGAAGTATAAGCTTGACCATGCTCTCCGCCTTTGCCGCAATACGAGTCAGAGTATGAGAGTTACTTCCGTGCTCCTCCAGGAACATGCCTAATATCCGAATTTTATCGACACGGGGGATGGCCTGCCCTGACCGTGTGTGAATTTCGATCCTGATCTCTTCCGGCGGAAATGGAATAGTGGTGAACTTGCGTTTCTCCGGCTGTGTGTACAGGAGGAGCTCCGACTTGGCGGTCGACAAGTGCAGCCCCGTGCTATTCAAAAACTCCTCCGTGCACCTGAGGGCCTGCTGGAGGGACTCCTCAACGTCTCCGTCCCTACCCCCAGTGCACCATATAGTAATATCGTCCGCATACAGCGCATGTCCGATGCGGTCGATACGAGAGAGTTCGAGCGAGAGTTTCCTCATCGCGATATTAAAAATTAGCGGCGAAATGACCGATCCTTGAGGGGTTCCCCTAGGTCCAAGGTGAAATTCCTTGGAGCAGAGGTCCCCGAGCCGAATGGTGGCAACGCGATCCCTGAGAAAAGAGCGGACGAACCCGTAAAAGCGGGCCCCCAATCCCAACTCAGAGATCGAATCCAGTATGTGAGGATGTGAGATATTATCGAAAGCTTTCTCCAAATCGAGTGCAAGAATCCCTCGGACATCTCTGGTGTCTATGCCGAGAATTTGATGTTTAATCATTTTCATAACGTCCTGCGTAGAGAGCGCGGGACGAAAGCCAATGAGATTGAAAGGGAAGAGCTCGTTTTGTTCAATGTGATGGGAGATTCGGTTAAGGATTGCATGTTCCGCGACCTTACCCACGCAAGACGTGAGCGAGATCGGTCGGAGCGTGCCGAGCCCGAGAGGCTTACCAGGCTTGGGAATGAGGACGACAGAGGCCGTTCGCCACTCCTTCGGCACCTGCCCCGACTCCCAAACCCGGTTGACCTCGTCAGTTAGTAGCTCAATGGATCTATCGTCCAGATTTTTAAGTAGCCTGTTAGTGATACCATCTGGCCCGGGAGCCGATTTTCCATTGAGATCAAAAAGGACCGCCCTGATCTCTGCCGTGCTGAAGGGGGAGTCCAGCTCCGCATCCTCCAGACCAGAGAAATCCGGGTAGTCTGCATCCGTGGTAGCCCCCAGGGGGAGGTACCTATCCGCCAGCTGTTGTAAGATTTGATCATTGGAGAGCCCAGCAGACCTCTTCTTGTGAATGAGCCGATCAACAGTGTGTTTCTGATTAGCTTTAGTTTGCTTATCTCCCAGGAGGTGCTTGAGAATGTTCCATTTCGCCCCTGACCGCATCTGCCCATCGACAGCGTTACAGACCTCATCCCATTGTTGTCTGGCCAGGGTTTGGCTGTACGATTCAATCTCCTGTTTGAGCAGAGCAATTTTCTTTCTGAGCCGCCTGTTGAGTCGCTGCGTACGCCATCTGTTAATTAAGGAGTTTTTGGCTTCAAGGAGCCTCGCTAGGCGGCTGTCCATGCGTTCCGTTTTAAGATCCGTCTCCACCACCTTAGTGGCATCTTTAACATCTGCCTTAAGACGCTCAAGTAGCTGGCCAAGGTCATCGTACTCTTTTTCATCGCTTTGTCTGAGTTCCCGAAAGGCATCCCAATCAACAATTTTGAAAACCCGCGGCGGCGGTGCTTTAACATCGAGGGAGATAGACGCGATGAAATGGTCGCTCCCCAAGTTCTCATGCAAGTTCTGCCAGAAAGGGCACTCGACGTTCCTGACAAAAGCCAGGTCCGGCGTGGTGTCCCTTGCTACAGAATTGCCGAGACGTGTGGGAAAGTTGTGATCAGTAACTAGTAACATATTAAGATTGGTAGTATGCTGCAGAAGCGCCCGCCCCTTAGCCGTATTATTGATATAGCCCCATGTCTGATGTTGCGCATTGAAGTCGCCAGCAACTGTCAACGGAGCCGAGCCCGCGATTTTGGAGGCTTTGCAGAGAAGCGCATTAAAAGTCTCCCGAGTATCAGATGGTGAGCTATAAACGTTGAGAATGAATAGGTGCTCCTTAAGCCGAGAGTTTGGGATTAACTCAATGAGTATGTGTTCCACCTTTAGGTCTGGACGTACATCGCGAACCTCAAAGGAGAACTCTTTGGATATGAGGGTGGCGACCCCGCGTTTTCCTTCCCCCCAGCAGGCCACGGAGCGATAACCCCGGAGGGCCACCTCTCCTTTAAGGGTCTCCTGGAGGAGTATTACGGCTGGCTTATTCTCCTGTGAGCTGACGAACTGCTGCAAGACTGCCTTCTTCCTGTGGAAGCTCGCGCAATTCCATTGCCAAATGACAAATGTTTTATTTAGCTTCGCCATGATTGCTACTTAGGTTTTGCTCCACCACCACCACCCTTGCAGAAAGGGACTGGATGACAGAGCTGACACCAGCGATGGCCTCCTTAATTTCATGGACCACCCCCATAATTTCCTGTTTAAAGTCACTGAACTCCTTCTCGATATCTACCGGAGGGTCAGCGGCTTTTCGCTTACCGCCTCTAGGTTGTGCCTCGGCCTGCTGCACTTTCACCGCCCCTTCCGGCGTGCGTTCGCGCTGCCTAAGCTCCTCAACTAATGCTTTAATCTCCTGAAGCTCACTCCTCAGAGTTGCATTCTCACGCTCTAGCTGCTGTATTCTAGCCGTAGCTTGCTCTGGCAACTGGCGCTGCACGATAGTGCGAGACTCACGTTTTGGGCCCACTCGTTCAGCCCAGGTAGGTTCCTGCTGAATCCGGGCACAGGAGGCAGACCTATCCCTCGAGCGAGAGCGGTGACCCGCACCCCGCCCAGGGTTATCAAGGTTGAACCCAAGCCCGGGAGCTTGCTGTGGCACGAACTCCGCGCGCCGCTTGTTTGCTTTTCTCCGTCGTCGCCTTCTACGCCGAACGATGTAGGGAACCTGGTACCTGCTTTGGCAGGCCCGATCCGCCGTCGGATGCGCTCCTCCACAGATGGAGCACTTCGGCTGGCACGTATGATTCTCAGGGGGCGATGAGACCCCACAGTCCGGGCAGGTGATGACTGTAGGAGTGGGACAAACGTCCGAGCGATGTCCCAGCTTTCCGCAGGTTCGACAGGCGTCGATTTGTCGTCGGTAGAGCGTGCACCGGATCAGGTTCGTCCCACACATGACGTAGTTTGGAACTTTCATACCGTCAAACAGGACGATCACCGTGGGCGTTTTCTTGATGCGCCGTACTCCAAGAACCTTCGGATTTCTTGCGTGCACGAAGAGCTCACCAAGCCGGTCATCAGAGAGCTCAGGGTCGATACCGCGAACAACTCCTCTGCACGTATCCCCGGGTGGCGTCACGTAAGTAGAGACTTCATGGAGCGTTTCTCCCACTCGAATTTGCTTCACTTTAGCGTAGGCTTCTGCGTTCCTAGCGTGTGGCGTGCTGATCACAAAAATGTTCTGCATTTCATTGGCACAAACAATATCTTCCTCAGCCTGCGGCGGGCCGAGACAAGCAGCCATCACCAAAGCTTGGGTAACCTTGATTCCACTGACCTTGCGCACATCCATGCCTCCCTTGGGACGTACGACAACCCGGTAGTGATCTTTAGGCAATCGCGGCAGGCGCGACGCGGCGATGAGATTGTTTATCGGCCCCTTCGGGTGCGCTGGACGGGCGGCACGATGACCGGCACTGGGGCCAGGGCTGTCGCCGGGCGTAAAATCCTGACGCTGCTTCTTCCGAGAGTGGGCAACAATCCATCCGGAGGCTTCATCCTCCTGCCTGGAGATTTCTTCGCCGAAGACCATCTCCTCGAGCGGCATCCTCGAAGCGTCTCGCTCGGCAGGCCGAGCTGAGCGCCAACGTGGCACAGGGTGAAACACCCAAATAAAAGTTCGAAAGCTTGACCTACCCGCAAAAGTCGGGTATCCACTCGATCCTTGAAAGAAACTGGATCAGATGAGTCGAAAAACCGAGGTCGATCGGCAAATTTGCGGTCAAAAACATTTAAAAAAGCAGGAGCCGATGCGAGCGCGTCCGGCTCGCGTCTAGCAAGCGGCGTTCCTCCTTGTCAAAAGAGTGAGTGATTGTCTCGAGTGCTGCAGGCGAAGTTTGAAGCTTGAAGTTTGTTGCGACATAGGTACCGGATATAAATAAACAGCAAGGATGATGGGATAAAGGCTGTGCATAGGCCACTTGAGTGGTCCCACCTCCGCGAACAACAACAGCAGCAACATGATGAGAAATTCCACTTGTTTCAGTATTGAAATAGAAACGCACAGAGGAAACTGAGAAAAATCAAGAAGCATACTTTCCAAAGAATTACAGAAGCAAGTTTAAAGTTGAAGTAAAACGTTTTTATAAACGTGACATGCGTTTTTATTGCAAATTTTATGTTGGGTTTGTGTTAAGAGAAGACAGTAGGAAATGATAGTATAATAGTAGGAAAGTTACAATAAATAATAATAATATGTGGGGTTTTACATCCTAAAGGGAAAATATGGCTATGAGGCACGCCGTCGTGGAGAGGTTCTCTAATCACGTGTTCCTTAACGTGCAGTAACATCGCACACTACACGGTTCGTTATCATCTCTTTCTTCAAAATGTGACTGCCACCACCAGCACTCAAATTGCGACCTTTCTCTCGCCATCTGAGCACCATAACCACTATGACACCGAGTCGGAGAGTCTAAAGATTACACGACATCAAGCTATCCTGCAACGGCTTTTGTTGTGTCCGGTTCGTTCAGGTCTTTCACGTAGTTACCGTTGCGTCTGTACTACACAAGTTGTGAACGAATGGTTAACTTACAGTTACCTCTGTATTCAAACCCATGGTTTTATTTGGCACGTTTCTGCTAAACAGTCATCATTGATTCGATGCTGTTCGCGAAAATGTAAAATTTTATACCACATTGTCATTTCTATATGTTTCTTTGCCGTAGATACAAACAGTATATAGCAGTGAACTCAGATAGTAAATAAAATTTAATGGCCACCTTAACCTTTACTATAGGCACATAGTTATCGGAAGGTCCCGACGCGTTCAACTGCACCATTCTGTTTCTAGAGTCCAAGTACTTGTGAAATCTGTTTTGGTGGTTTTCGCTACGTTTCACTAACATTATCCTTTCCCCTGTCCTCCGCATATCTGGGCGCAGCCTGCGGCTAATTCTGGCAATAATCATGGCAGAAGCCACACATTTTCAAAAGAATACCGAATGAAGTATTCGTTATACCTCATATTCAATGTTAACAATGACGTTCGTTTGTCCAGCGCGCTTTTCACCAGTGAACAAAAGTACTGCAAGAGCAACTATTTTTATGCGTTGCGATAACTAATAAAACTATTTGCCAGGAGCACTGTGAGAACTTTGCTATAATGAAGCCACACAAAATTACATGCATTTTCAATTTTCTTTCGTGCAATGACCCCTCAAAACAAGCGCCCACACAAACCGCACTCATGAAAAGTTTACATCTTTCATAAAGTGATGATTGGCTTTCAGCTAACTCACCTTACACTTTTGTTACAATGAATTATGTTACCATGCGGTGAGGTGATGAAAGAAGCTTAATGGCTGAAGTTCATTTGAATGATCTTCGAGAAATTTTAATTAGTGAACAGCGCATACTTCGTACTGAGAAACGGCTCCAATTTTTGCCATTTTTTACTTGACTGAGACATTACGAACTGCATAAGTTTCCGCACATCTTTCAGCTGGCGACAAAGCATTATTTCATTTTGATTTTCAAACCTGCAACCTTTGCTAAAAGCAAGAGTATATATTTATTGTGTTTTAGAATTCTTATCTTTCCTTTCAATATAGGTTGGTGGTTCCTGGCCGTTTGGTGAAGGCTGCGAACAAAATATATAGGTACAAATTAGATCCATCAATAGCGGAGAGCTTCGTATCCGTAAAAGTAGCACTCTACATAATATTGCTGCTGGGCAGTGTGAAATGGTGAGGACGAATGGAACTATAGTGATAAATTATGATTAACAGGCAAGAAAAACAAGCTGGTAGTTCGCACTCGACGTCGTGGGTACCTGGTGTCATGCGTTCCGTGACTTGTCCGTGTTAAAAAGTACACCTTTGTAGATGACTGAACAACAACTATGCCATCTTAGAGTTTTCGTTGAGAGGACCAAAAGTATACCCCACAACCGTAGTACCATGTCATCGGGAAACAAAGCCATGTATATAAATGCGTATCGGCCGACGATAACGGCGAAGTCTCCGATCGTCCAGACCGACTTACAGCTGATAGAATCACTGACACACTGAAGTTGAAAAAGAAGGCCTTTGGAATTTTTTAAATAAAGCGGGATTCCTTCGGTATTTCAACGTGACACTCTCATCAGCTCCCACTGTGTGGGAGGTTGCTTAGAGTTGAAATTGCAGTAAAATTGAAAGCTATCATTCTAGAGGAAAAAGTGTTCAAGTTACTAACGAGATCAAAAGGAGGCGGGAAGGTGTACGGACTCGGGGATCCAATTCGGCCTATTGCCTGACGTCCGTCTAGGCACTACGCGACGTCATCAAGTTAACAAACGATGCTGGGAGTGCAGCGGGCAAGCGGACTACGAATGCTTAGCGAGCCCGTGGCACAATCTGAGCGTGAAATGGTCCGCGTTGGCTTGTGTCGGCGTCGGCGATTTATCTCCACTGCGGCATTAAACTATAGCCTCACGGTGGCGAAAGTGGCTGGGCTGATTAATACAAGGCGCCGGAGTGAAGATTAGACTCAACTCAGCGTGACTGAGTTATGTACCCTTCGAGGAAACAGCCAGAAGCCGTCTGGGAACTGGTAAGCGTACACCGGCCCCAACAAATATTCGTAGTGCCGTGATCGCAAGAGATCATGAACATATTTTTATTGCATCCACGGCTGTTTGTGCGGGCGTGTGTGCATGAAATGGGGGAAATAGTCAAAACCCCAAGTGTTTGCGGAGGTGGTTACAGTGACTCAAAGAGTCAAGACCTTGATTTTTCTCTGTATGTTAGTGTGGATTCTACCTTCAGATGTGTTCTTCAGGGGGAGGGGTTGGAGGGAAAAAGGGAGAGGTGGGAGCAATCGTTATGATGCGGAATTAACTGCGAACGTCTGTATCGGCAGGAAAGGACACATTGCAGTAACACTAAGAAGTAGCAAGCTGTAGTTACAATGCTCGTTTGCAAGGCTGCCTAAAGCTTGATTGATTGATTGATATGTGGGGTTTAAGGTCCCAAATTCATTATATGATTTTAAAAGACGCTGTAGTGGAGGGTTCCGGAAATTTTGACCACCTGGGTTTCTTTAACGTGCACCCGAATCTGAGCACACGGGCCTACAACATTTCCGCCTGCACCGGAAATGCAGCCACCGCAGCCGGAGTCCAAATCTTCATAATGCGTTGTGAAACCTATGCTAGCTATAGACGCGCCCTTTTACATGTAGTCGATGTGATGGAAATGTTTGCGTGGAGAAAAGAGCTGATCCTAGGTGTTCCGACTGCTTAGTGTATATGCTTAACAAATGGGGTCTGTAAAACAGTGCGCAGCGCATGGGATCAGTTGGTGATTCACGCACGCAGTTTAGGCAATGACAATGAAGGTTTTCGGCTCAGCATGTCAACAGGTGCGTTTGTAAAGCGCGGTTCAGAAATGCAGCTGTAATGAATAAACACAAAGACGATCATACCCGTATGATTATTGATGCAGAAAAAATGGCACAGTAACCTAACAACTACGTGAGCAAACCATCGGTTGCTTTCCAAAGAACTTTAAACGTGGCAAATCACGAATGTGGCTAAATAATCCGCTACTCTGCCTCGTGCTTCGAGTGCAGCAATTATCTAGCGCGCAGTATACATCAATCTGTGAAATAATTTCTTTTTCAACCAAATTTGCAGTACACTCATAATAAAAAAATTCATGCGCTGACTGTTTATGTAGGAAGACACACAGTGGCACTGCGCATTGGTTCCTCATGCGAAAACCATTTTCTTAGTGCCCCACCCGAAGACGTGATTAGTAATTTAGCACAATTGCGCTGAACTGAAGAAATGGAACTATAGAGAAGTTTTGAGGACACGCATATGTTAATGCTTGATTTTTTTTGGTCAGTGCAACAACAATAATATTTAGAAACCGACTAGCTGAAGTGGGTTCAACCCTCGCTCAAGGTAATATTAAAAGCCGAGAGCTATTACGAGCCATATATTCTGTTAAAATACTGCATCATGAGCTCCTCGCGTGCTGAGCTTCTTTAAAAAGTTTGTCGTTATGTTGTCGGAAAAAAAAACGCCGTTCATTTCACTGTTCTCAATGCAGCCCACCGCCCGACGTAGCTTGCCGTTCAGAACTCAGGTCACTCTGAATGGCCTATTGCATGCAGCGCAAGCTGTGGACTGGTGCTGACGGGGGTCGCTAATTCACCACCTCCAACCTTTCTGGGCCAATTTTCATCAACTCATCAGCTGACTCTAGCAGGGAACAGAGGTTCATATGCATCGCAGTATTGTAAACTCGGTTTCGCTCGAAATGAACATTCAAAGCCTCTAATTTCACTTTAGTTCAGTTGAACAGCCGCTCTAAGTAACTCCTTTCACGTAGGCATGCTTTTCTCTGCGCTAACGCACTACGTCGAGTGCTATTTAGTACCGCTTGAAAAGGCAATTGGTCCGCACCACCAGTCTGCCTGATTGCTACGTGAAACAAATTTTGATCCGTTCGTAGCCTTGCCACTAAAGTTCATTACCTTTAACGTTAATCGCTCATTTCAAATCCATAGTTTGTGTATTACGTGCGACGTGCGAGGTTACAAGTATGCCCCCAAGGAAGTCACGTGCAAATGACGTTTTGAATAATCAGGCTTGGCTGCTGTATGGGTAGGTGCCCGTTATTGTCTACCTGCTACCGAAATCACATAAATGATTGCCTAGATAACAAACCCGCGTAAAATTTATTCCTTTTGAAACTTCTGACGCTTATACAACAGAGTAAAACTAGGTCTTAGATATAGCAAGAATTATTATTACATCTTGCACATTGTCGACGCTAACAGCGTGCATATGTTTCTGCATACTTCTTTTTACGTGCTTACGCCTTCAGTAACATGCTTTTTCGCAAGCTTATTTATTATTAGATTTATTTTTACCTATCGCAGCCCAGTGGTGAATGATGGCAGTCACATTCTTCTTAAGATTGTACATAAATAAAGATGAGATTATAATGATGACCATAACGAAACGGATAATGATAGGAACTCAAAGATGTAGGATATACCATGAAAAAGTCATACCTTAAGCATAGTACTTGTTCGTTCTGCGCAACATCAAAGAGATTGGTGATAATATAGCCAAAGCCTCCGCGGTTTGCTCAGGCAGCGCGCCATTGCTACGGTGTCAGCGAGAGCAACATCTGGTGGATCACGTCTGACGATTCCGAATAAAGTTCTTCGAAAATGATATGCCTTTCATTGTCACCAGATTGGGATTTGCCACAATGTCTCATTGAGCAGTCTACAAATTTCATCTGTCGGTCTAACCCCTCTAAGTGTACTGATTAACACCCCCTATTTTGTTCATTAAATGCATAGCTTCACTCACTAAATGGCGATCTATTGTGGTCAGGTTCAGTATTTCATTCGCTGCTTACGTTTCGGCATTGCTTGGCAATGACCCTGAGAACATAAACACTGCATGTATTGACTGGGGCTCTGTTTACAAACAATAAAATAAAACGCATGACATTGCCCTTTGCTGGAAGTGTAAAATCAAACTTCCTAGTGTGGCTCACATTTAGTTATACGGCACACCAATAACTACTTGTGGAAAGTAGTTATTGCACCTAGTTTTGCACTGAGCGCGTTGTAAATGTGTGAATTACGGCCAACAGTGCGCCGCTCCTTGGTGCACTATCGCGCTGACGGGTGGGAAATCGTTGCGGCATGCTTCCCGCTATTGTTCGCGCACCATTCCCGGCTGTCGCTGGCATTACGAGGGTTAGTTAGTGAAGCCAATCCTGTGTGCGAATGACGACGTCAACACAGACGAGGCGCGAGCCAGGGAAGCCTACCGCAAGCGTTGGTGGTGGAAGACCAGCGACACCGACGATGCGCATATCAAGAACATCGATCGCATTCGAGGATACAGATGGCGCGTGGGTAACATCGACCACACGTGAGCCAAGGAAGCCAAGCGCAAGCGTATTTAACGCGTCCCGCCTCCCGTATCCTAGCGTTGTAAACAAACGTTTACTCGAGTAAACGCTGCACCGAGTTTCGCTTCAAACCGTTCTTCCAGCACCCGCGTCGACGCCCGTTTCAACCGGGTCAACGCCATGCGCACCGCTGCTGCTTCGCATCCCGTCGGGGTTCCTTTCGTAGAGATGGTTCATTTTGAAAATTGGCCTTTATGGGCACCAAAAAAACATTTGGGCACAAACCTCAAGAATAGACATTTATACGCACTATAAACACTATAAAAGCCCTTCTAAACCTCTAATTCGTTTTATATATTGTGTTGACACAATAAAAATGTAAAGAAGAGAATAGGCATTTGGCTATATTCCGGTTATTGTCATACTAGTTTTATCGTTCGTTTTGTTTCTTGTGTTCACCCATTGCGTTGTGTGTACATTTGATCTTGCATTGTGCGTGAAGGCCGTCCGGCTTGAGCCAAAAGGTTAGCTTGCAGTATTTCAAATGAAAGAATAATCAAACAAAGAATAAAATAAATACATAAATAAATAATAAATAAAAGCACGAATATGGTCACAATATTGCCATACGAAAATGAAGAAGGCGCACTATGCGACTACTTCGACATAGTTGACCGAATACTAAGAACAAGT